>NC_134353.1:399733913-399945971 GCF_048569485.1 Anomaloglossus baeobatrachus | reverse complement strand
AGAGAGAGAAAGAGAGAGAGAAAGGAGAAAAAGAAAGGCGAGAGAGAAGAAAAGAAAGAGAGAAGGAAGAGAGAGAGAGAAAGAGAGAGAAAGAAGAGAGAGAAGAGAAAGAAGAGAAAGTAGAGAAAGAAGAGAAAGTAGAGAAAGAAGAGAGAGAAAGGAGAGAGGGAAAGGAAGAGAAAGAAAGGAGAGAGAGAAAGAGAGAGAGAAAGGAGAGAAAGAAAGGAGAGAAAGAAAGGAGAGAGAGATAGGAGAGAAAGGAGAGAGAAAGTGAAAGAGGAGAAAGAAGAGAAAGTAGAGAAAGAAGAGAAAGAAAGGAAATAGGGAAAGGAGAGAGGGAAAGGAGAGAGAGATAGGAGAGAGGGAAAGGAGAGAGAGAAAGGAGAGAAAGAAAGGAGAGAGAGAAAAAGACAGAGAAAGGAGAGAAAGAAAGGAGAGAGATAGGAGAGAGGGAAAGGAGAGAGAGAGAAAGGAGAGAAAGAAAGGAGAGAGAGAGAGAGAGAGAAAGAGGAGAAAGAAGAGAAAGTAGAGAAAGAAGAGAAAGTAGAGAAAGAAGAGAAAGAAAGGAGAGAGGGAAAGGAGAGAAAGAAAGGAAGAGAGAAAGAGAGAGATAAAGGAGAGAAAGAAAGGAGAGAGAGAAAGGAGAGAAAGAAAGGAGAGAGAGAAGAGAGAGAGAAAGGAGAGAGAGAGAGAAAGAAAGGAGAGAGAAAGGAGAGAGAGAAAGAAAGGAGAGAAAGAAAGAAGAGAAAGAGAGAAGGAAGAGAATGAGGAGAAAGAAGAGAAAGAAGAGAAAGAAAAGAAAGAAAGGAGGGAGAGAAAGGAGAGAAAGAAAGGAGAGAGAGATAGGAGAGAGGGAAAGGGGGGGACAGAGAGAAAGGAGATAAAGAAAGGAGAGAAAGGAGAGAGAGAAAGAAAGGAGAGAAAGAAAGAAAGAAGAGAAAGAGAGAAGGAAGAGAATGAGGAGAAAGAAGAGAAAGAAGAGAAAGTAGAGAAAGTAGAGAAAGAAGAGAAAGTAGAGAAAGAAAGGAGAGAGGGAAAGGAGAGAAAGAAAGGAGAGAGAAATGAGAGAAAGAAAGGAGAGAGAGAAAGAAGAGAAAGAGAGAAGGAAGAGAGAGGAGAGAAAGAAAGAAGAGAAAGAAGAGAAAGAGAAGAAAGAAGAGAAAGTAGAGAAAGAAGAGAAAGAAAGGAGAGAGAGAAAGGAGAGAAAGAAAGGAAAGAGTGAAAGGAGAGAAAGAAAGGAGAGAGAGAGAGAAAGGAGAGAAAGAAAGGAGAGAGAGATAGGAGAGAGGGAAAGGAGAGAGAAAGGAGAGAAAGAAAGGGGAGAGAGAAAGAGAGAGAGAAAGGAGAGAAAAACAGGAGAGAGAGAAGGAAGGGAAAGAGAGAAGGAAGAATGAGAGAGAAAGAGAGAGAAAGAAGAGATAGAAGAGAAAGAGGAGAAAGAAGAGAAAGTAGAGAAAGAAGAGAAAGTAGAGAAAGAAGAGAGAGAAAGGAGAGAGGGAAAGGAGAGAAAGAAAGGAGAGAGAGAAAGAGAGAGAGAGAAAGGAGAGAAAGAAAGGAAAGAGAGAGATAGGAGGGAGGGAAAGGAGAGAGAGAGAGAAAGGAGAGAAAGAAAGGAGAGAAAGGAGAGAGAGAAAGAGGAGAAAGAAGAGAAAGAAGAGAAGTAGAGAAAGAAGAGAAAGTAGAGAAAGAAGAGAAAGAAAGGAGAGAGGGAAAGGAGAGAGAAAGAGAGAGAGAAAGGAGAGAAAGGAAGGAGTGAAAGAAAGGAGAGGAGATAGGAGAGAGCGAATGGAGAAAGAAAGAGAAAGAAAGGAGAGAGAGAAAGAAAAGAAAGAGAGAAGGAAGAGAGAGAGAGAAAGAGAGAGAAAGAAGAGAGAGAAGAGAAGAAGAGAAAGTAGAGAAAGAAGAGAAAGTAGAGAAAGAAGAGAGAGAAAGGAGAGAGGGAAAGGAGAGAAAGCAAGGAGAGAGAGAAAGAGAGAGAGAAAGGAGAGAAAGAAAGGAGAGAAAGGAGAGAGAGACAGAAAGAGGAGAAAGAAGACAAAGAAGATAAAGTAGAGAAAGTAGAGAAAGAAGAGAAAGTAGAGAAAGAAAGGAGAGAGGAAAGGAGAGAAAGAAAGGAGAGATAAATGAGAGAAAGAAAGGAGAGAGAGAAAGAAAGGAGAGAGAGAAAGAAGAGAAAGAGAGAAGGAAGAGAGAGGAGAGAAAGAAAGAAGAGAGAGAAGAGAAAGAGAAGAAAGAAGAGAAAGTAGAGAAAGAAGAGAAAGAAAGGAGAGAGAGAAAGGAGAGAAAGAAAGGAGAGAGGGAAAGGAGAGAAAGAAAGGAGAGAGAGAAAGAGAGAGATAAAGGAGAGAAAGAAAGGAGAGAGAGAAAGGAGAGAAAGAAAGGAGAGAGAGAAGAGAGAGAGAAAGGAGAGAGAGAGAGAAAGAAAGGAGAGAGAAAGGAGAGAGAGAAAGAAAGGAGAGAAAGAAAGAAGAGAAAGAGAGAAGGAAGAGAATGAGGAGAAAGAAGAGAAAGAAGAGAAAGAAAAGAAAGAAAGGAGGGAGAGAAAGGAGAGAAAGAAAGGAGAGAGAGATAGGAGAGAGGGAAAGGGGGGGACAGAGAGAAAGGAGATAAAGAAAGGAGAGAGAGAAAGAAAGGAGAGAAAGAAAGAAAGAAGAGAAAGAGAGAAGGAAGAGAATGAGGAGAAAGAAGAGAAAGAAGAGAAAGTAGAGAAAGTAGAGAAAGAAGAGAAAGTAGAGAAAGAAAGGAGAGAGGGAAAGGAGAGAAAGAAAGGAGAGAGAAATGAGAGAAAGAAAGGAGAGAGAGAAAGAAGAGAAAGAGAGAAGGAAGAGAGAGGAGAGAAAGAAAGAAGAGAAAGAAGAGAAAGAGAAGAAAGAAGAGAAAGTAGAGAAAGAAGAGAAAGAAAGGAGAGAGAGAAAGGAGAGAAAGAAAGGAGAGAGTGAAAGGAGAGAAAGAAAGGAGAGAGAGAGAGAAAGGAGAGAAAGAAAGGAGAGAGAGATAGGAGAGAGGGAAAGGAGAGAGAAAGGAGAGAAAGAAAGGGGAGAGAGAAAGAGAGAGAGAAAGGAGAGAAAAACAGGAGAGAGAGAAGGAAGGGAAAGAGAGAAGGAAGAATGAGAGAGAAAGAGAGAGAAAGAAGAGATAGAAGAGAAAGAGGAGAAAGAAGAGAAAGTAGAGAAAGAAGAGAAAGTAGAGAAAGAAGAGAGAGAAAGGAGAGAGGGAAAGGAGAGAGGGAAAGGAGAGAAAGAAAGGAGAGAGAGAAAGAGAGAGAGAGAAAGGAGAGAAAGAAAGGAAAGAGAGAGATAGGAGGGAGGGAAAGGAGAGAGAGAGAGAGAAAGGAGAGAAAGAAAGGAGAGAAAGGAGAGAGAGAAAGAGGAGAAAGAAGAGAAAGAAGAGAAAGTAGAGAAAGAAGAGAAAGTAGAGAAGAAGAGAAAGAAAGGAGAGAGGGAAAGGAGAGAGAAAGAGAGAGAGAAAGGAGAGAAAGGAAGGAGTGAAAGAAAGGAGAGAGAGATAGGAGAGAGCGAATGGAGAAGAAAGAGAAAGAAAGGAGAGAGAGAAAGAAAAGAAAGAGAGAAGGAAGAGAGAGAGAGAAAGAGAGAGAAAGAAGAGAGAGAAGAGAAAGAAGAGAAAGTAGAGAAAGAAGAGAAAGTAGAGAAAGAAGAGAGAGAAAGGAGAGAGGGAAAGGAGAGAAAGCAAGGAGAGAGAGAAAGAGAGAGAGAAAGGAGAGAAAGAAAGGAGAGAAGAAAGGAGAGAGAGATAGGAGAGAAAGGAGAGAGAAAGTGAAAGAGGAGAAAGAAGAGAAAGAAGAGAAAGTAGAGAAAGAACAGAAAGAAAGGAGATAGGGAAGGAGAGAGGGAAAGGAGAGAGAGATAGGAGAGAGGGAAAGGAGAGAGAGAAAGGAGAGAAAGAAAGGAGAGAGAGAAAGAGACAGAGAAAGGAGAGAAAGAAAGGAGAGAGATAGGAGAGAGGGAAAGGAGAGAGAGAGAAAGGAGAGAAAGAAAGGAGAGAAAGGAGAGAGAGAGAGAAAGAGGAGAAAGAAGAGAAAGTAGAGAAAGAAGAGAAAGTAGAGAAAGAAGAGAAAGAAAGGAGAGAGGGAAAGGAGAGAAAGAAAGGAGAGAGAGAAAGAGAGAGATAAAGAAGAGAAAGAAAGGAGAGAGAGAAAGGAGAGAAAGAAAGGAGAGAGAGAAGAGAGAGAGAAAGGAGAGAGAGAGAAAGAAAGCAGAGAGAAAGAAAGGAGAGAAAGAAAGAAGAGAAAGAGAGAAGGAAGAGAATGAGGAGAAAGAAGAGAAAGAAGAGAAAGAAAAGAAAGAAAGGAGGGAGAGAAAGGAGAGAAGGAAAGGAGAGAGAGATAGGAGAGAGGGAAAGGGGGGGACAGAGAGAAAGGAGATAAAGAAAGGAGAGAAAGGAGAGAGAGAGAAAGAGGAGAAAGAAGACAAAGAAGATAAAGTAGAGAAAGTAGAGAAAGAAGAGAAAGTAGAAAAAGAAAGGAGAGAGGGAAAGGAGAGAAAGAAAGGAGAGAGAAATGAGAGAAAGAAAGGAGAGAGAGAAAGAAAGGAGAGAGAGAAAGAAGAGAAAGAGAGAAGGAAGAGAAAGAAAGGAGAGAGGTAAAGGAGAGAAGGAAAGGAGAGAGAGAAAGGAGAGAAAGAAAGGAGAGAGAGATAAGAGAGAGAGAAAGGAGAGAGAGAGAGAAAGAAAGGAGAGAGAAAGGAGAGAGAGAAAGAAAGGAGAGAAAGAAAGAAGAGAAGAGAGAAGGAAGAGAATGAGGAGAAAGAAGAGAAAGAAGAGAAAGAAAGGAGAGAGAAAGGAGAGAAAGAAAGGAGAGAGAGATAGGAGAGAGGGAAAGGGGAGAGAGAGAAGGAGATAAATAAAGGAGAGAAAGGAGAGAGAGAGAAAGAGGAGAAAGAAGAGAAAGAAGAGAAAGTAGAGAAAGTAGAGAAAGAAGAGAAAGTAGAGAAAGAAAGGAGAGAGGGAAAGGAGAGAAAGAAAGGAGAGAGAAATGAGAGAAAGAAAGGAGAGAGAGAAAGAAAGGAGAGAGAGAAAGAAGAGAAAGAGAGAAGGAAGAGAGAGGAGAGAAAGAAAGAAAGAAAGAAAGAAAGAAAGAAGAGAGAGAAGAGAAAGAGAAGAAAGAAGAGAAAGTAGAGAAAGAAGAGAAAGAAAGGAGAGAGAGAAAGGAGAGAAAGAAAGGAGAGAGTGAAAGGAGAGAAAGAAAGGAGAGAGAGAGAAAGGAGAGAAAGAAAGGAGAAAGAGATAGGAGAGAGGGAAAGGAGAGAGAAAGGAGAGAAAGAAAGGGGAGAGAGAAAGAGAGAGAGAGAAAGGAGAGAAAAACAGGAGAGAGAAGGAAGGGAAAGAGAGAAGGAAGAATGAGAGAGAAAGAGAGAAAGAAGAGATAGAAGAGAAAGAGGAGAAAGAAGAGAAAGTAGAGAAAGAAGAGAGAGAAAGGATAGAGGGAAAGGAGAGAAAGAAAGGAGAGAGAGAAAGAGAGAGAGAGAAAGGAGAGAAAGAAAGGAAAGAGAGAGATAGGAGGGAGGGAAAGGAGAGAGAGAGAGAAAGGAGAGAAAGAAAGGAGAGAAAGGGAGAGAGAGAAAGAGGAGAAAGAAGAGAAAGAAGAGAAAGTAGAGAAAGAAGAGAAAGTAGAGAAAGAAGAGAAAGAAAGGAGAGAGGGAAAGGAGAGAAAGAAAGGAGAGAGTGAAAGGAGAGAAAGAAAGGAGAGAGAGAGAGAGAAAGGAGAGAGAGAAAGAAAGGAGAGAGAGATAGGAGAGAGGGAAAGGAGAGAGAAAGGAGAGAAAGAATGGGGAGAGAGAAAGAGAGAGAGAAAGGAGAGAAAAACAGGAGAGAGAAGGAAGGGAAAGAGAGAAGGAAGAATGAGAGAGAAAGAGAGAGAAAGAAGAGATAGAAGAGAAAGAGGAGAAAGAAGAGAAAGTAGAGGAAGAAGAGAAAGTAGAGAAAGAAGAGAGAGAAAGGAGAGAGGGAAAGGAGAGAAAGAAAGGAGAGAGAGAAAGAGAGAGAGAAAGGAGAGAAAGAAAGGAAAGAGAGAGATAGGAGGGAGGGAAAGGAGAGAGAGAGAGAGAGAAAGGAGAGAAAGAAAGGAGAGAAAGGAGAGAGAGAAAGAGGAGAAAGAAGAGAAAGAAGAGAAAGTAGAGAAAGAAGAGAAAGTAGAGAAAGAAGAGAAAGAAAGGAGAGAGGGAAAGGAGAGAAAGGAAGGAGTGAAAGAAAGGAGAGAGAGATAGGAGAGAGCGAATGGAGAGAGAAAGAGAAAGAAAGGAGAGAGAGAAAGGAGAGAGAGAGAAAGGAGAGAGAGAAAGAAGAGAAAGCGAGAAGGAAGAGAGAGAGAGAGAAGAGAGAAAAAGAGAAAGAAGAAAGAGGAGAAAGAAGAGAAAGTAGAGAAAGGAGAGAAAGAAAGGAGAGATAGAGATAGGAGAGAGGGAAAGGAGAGGGAGAGAGAGAGAAAGGAGAGAAAGAAAGGAGAGAAAGGAGAGAGAGAAAGGAGAGAGATAGAGAGAAAGCTCACAGCTGATGTCCGGCTCCTCCCCTCAGTGCATAATTAAATTATATTTATAAATATATTATAAATATAATTTATTAAAAAAAAAAAAAAAAAAAATTATAAAAATAAAATAAACATTTACCTGGTCTAGAACTTGCAACCTTATGCTCCCCAGGTGAGCACTCTATCCATATTGCTTCTAATGTGACAGATAGGCACATTTGGTAGTCTTGAAGTCTGGATTGCTGAAGTCTCAGCTGACCATGTGATTCATTTAACCCCTTCAGCCCCGGGGCACTTTCCGTTTTTGCGTTTTTGTTTTTTGCTCCCCTTCTTCCGAGAGCCGTAACATTTTTATTTTTCCGTCAATCTTGCCATATGAGGGCTTGTTTTTTGCGGGACAAGTTCTACTTTTAAATGAAATCATAAGTTTTACCATATGGCGTATTGGAAAACAGCAAAAAAATTCCAAGTGTGGAAAAACGGCAAAAAAAGTGAGATGGCACAATAGTTTTTGGGATATTTTATTCACGGTGTTCACTATATGGTAAAACTGTTGTGTGGGTATGATGCCTGAGGTCAGTGCGAGTTTGTAGACACCAAACATGTATAGGTTTACTTGTATCTAAGGGGTTAAAAAATTCACAAGCTTGTCCAATAAAAGTGGCGTACGTTTTGCGCCATTTTCCGAAACCCGTAGAGTTCTCATTTTTTGGGATCTATGGCTCAGTGATGGCTTATTTTTTGCATCTCGGGCTGATGTTTCTAATGGTACCATTTTTGTGCAGATGCTATGTTTTGATCGCCTTTTATTGCATTTTGTGTAAAACTTGCGGTGACCAAAAAACGTAATTTTGGCGTTTGGAATTTTTTTGCCACTACGCCGTTTACCAATCAGATTGATTGATTTTATATTTTGATAGATCGGGCATTTCTGAACGTGGCGATACCAAATATGTGTATATTTATTTATTTTTTAACCCTTTAATTTTCAATGGGGGGGAAAGGGTGGTGATTTGAACTTTAAGGTTTTTTTTTTTATTTTTTAAAACTTTTTTTTACTTTTTTTTTTATTTTACTGGTCCCCCTAGGGGGCTATAGCGATCAGCAATCCGATCGCTCTTATCTATCTGCTGATCACAGCTATACAGCTGTAAACAGCAGATACAGTCACTTCCTGTTTCCCTCTGCTCCGTGCCGAGGAAAAACTAAAGTGAAACATCATAGCTGCAGGCGTCATCACATGACCCTGTGCTACGATGGCAACCACCGAAAGTCACGTGATCACTCACGTGACTTCCGGTGGGGGCGGCGGTAAGTAAAAAACATGGCCGCGCGCATATAGATCTCGCTGCCAGACTTTGAGAGCGAGATTTAAGGGGTTAATGTTACGGGTGGAATGCGATTCCAGTCGTAACATGCAGGCACACATGTCAGCTGTTGAAAACAGCTGATATGTGTGTTGATGAACGCCGCCTGCCCGTGGCAAGGGGCGGGATTAACGGGACACGCTCCATGACGGATATATCTGTCCATGGTCGTGAAGGTTAAAGCTATGTGAAGCTCATGCAGAGCGCTCGTGTTCTGTAGCAGAGATGACAGTGTCGTGTGGATTACGTCGGACCTAGAGGGGTATTGGAGGATTTTAATAAAATGGTGACTGTGTTTTTTTGTCTTTTATTCCAAATAAAGGATTTTTCGCGGTGTGTGTTTATTTACTTTCACTTTATAAATAGATAATAATTATAATTTCAAATTATAAATAAAAATAAATAAATAACTAATTCTTTACCGGGACTAGAAATCCTGACATTATGTTTCCTAGGCAGGCACTTTATCCACTAGTCTATTGCTTCATATGGAAGAGATAGCAGATTTTCTAATCTTGAAGCTTGCTGTGCTCACTGAAGTCTCTGCTTCATTGCTACGGAGCCACTACATCCCGAGAGAGTAGAGCTGTCCTTGTCGTGTGGATTACTTTGGACCTGGAGGGGTATTTTTGGGATTAATAAAGGGGTGAACCAGGGTTGTTTTTTTGTCTTTTATTCCAAATAAAGGATTTTTCGTGGTGTGTGTTTCTTTACTTTCACTAACAGATTAATCATGGACGGTATCCCGGGGAGACGCCTGCCATGATTAAACTGATATTGTTAGGGTGGTGGGCTCCCCATACCGTGGCGCTCTCCATCCTGACAATACCAGCCTCCAGCCGTGCGGCTTTATCCTGGCTAGTATCAAATATGGGGGAAACCGCATTTTTTTTTTAATTTATTTATTTATTTATTTTAATGCACGATATAGACCCGCCCACCGGCGGCTGTGATTGGTTGCAGTGAGACAGCTGTCACTCAGCTTGGGGACGTGTCTGACTGCAACCAATCATAAGCGCCGGTGGGCGGGGAAAGCACGGAATAACTAATTGACTAATGAAGCGGCAGCCATTTTCTAAAGAGGAAAAGACGCCGCAGATTTGTGACAGCCGGGGAGCGAGACGCACGTGATTGGTGAGTAGGAAAGGGAGAGGGATGGTGCTGGGGACGCAGGACACATGCAGATAGAAACATGTGCACATAGCCTTACTGTGAAAAGTCACATTTATAGTGATAGAACCATTCTAGAACGTAACTCGAGCTACCGAACTTTTAGCAAAAAGCTCGAGTTCGAGTTCTAACTAGAAAACCCCCAAAATCACTCGAACAGCGAACTGGAGAACCGAGAACCACGCTCAACTCTAGTCTTGGCATGCGTACTGGAGATTTGTCTGGAACTCTCAAGCAGTGAGGAGACAGTGTCTTTCCAGGCAGTCTTTCCACATCCACTGTGTGGCTTTACAGAAGTGGAGAGCATCGCAATGTCTTTGGGCCTCAAGTTGTGGCAGGATGGCCTCTAGCTGTTAACCAGAAAGTTAGCCTCATCTAATTACTATCCTGAAAGTCTGTGATATAGGGCGTGAAATGATCCTCATGAAGTCGGGGTACTGTTTTTGAATATTGGGATTGTCTGCAGAGTTTCTGTTCTACGAATTATGGTGGATTTAGGGCTAGTTGGTACGGAGCTCCTCTGCATGAGTCTGTTCTATTCCACTTTCAACCTCTCCCCTATGGGATTCCTTTGCGATGGGGGTGTGCCGCTCCCATGCCAGCAGCTGGCGCTGCTCGGATCCGGGGCCTACGGTATGGCTTGAGGGGTTCCCTGGACCCGGGGGTCGCGTGGACACTCCGAATAAAAGGGGGACGTATTTATACGGGGTTAATTGTAGAATGTCTGTGACGCCACCCACAGATTGTGGGATGCCTGGTTTGGAACTCAGGAGTCTGCTCCTGGCTTTCTGTGTGCCTAAGGAGCCGTGCCCGCTGACGCTGACCCGTGGGATCTATGAGCCTTGGTGGTTGCCCTATCCCTCTCTGTGGGTGGTTGTCTGCTTTTGGGACTTTGGTTGGGACAGAACCTGTAATCCTGCCCTCAAACGGTTAATTAGCTAGGCCGCTGTTTTCGGTCCTGGCTTCAGAGTCCAAGTACCCCCTCTGTGCATGTTTTCCGGTCGGGTCTCCGGTGTCGGTACCGGTGGGCTCCAACCCTTCTCCGGTCCTCCTCGGATCTGCCGAACAGTCTTCTCGTCTCCTGCTGACGGAGACCACCGTCTGCCACCTAGCCAAGGCACCAGGGCTCCGACCCAGGCACCGTTCAACTTGAACTTCCTCTGCTGGAGCTACACCTAGCTCCAGCCCACACTCCTCTCAACTTGAACTCAGAGCTAATCTGTTTGTTTTTCCGCCCCGGGCTGTCTAGACACCTAGGTGGGCGTTTCCTTACCGCCTGGTCCCACCCACTGGTGTGCCTGTCTTGCCCTAAGGGGGGGTGACTAGGGTTTCAGGTCGGCTGTGTGTCACCTAGATGAGGGAAGTTGTTATGTGGGGGCCTATGTGTGACTATATGGTTTTGCCAGGGCGTCACATTCCCCGTTAGTTTAATACAGACCGTCCGCGGGCTGTCCGACCACCAACATTTAACAGGAACTGTATAAATTAAGATAAAAAACACAATTACAAGTATAATAAGATATTTACATCAAAGTATTTTCTTATTCTTCCTTTACGGGAGGCACTTTTCTGAAACATTGCACATTTAAAACCGGGACAGGACGGACCGAGTCCTTCTCACATCACCCACCCAAAACAACCTAGCCCTGGTGCCACCACTAAAACACAGGTTGGCAACCCTTGCCCGAGTCCAGGTTAGGTCCGGGTGTTGCCCATACGGGCCGGGTAAAAAGTTCCTTACCCGGCAGTCCTTTTTCAAGGGCCCCACGTCTAGGGGACCCCTGACCCGGAGGGTAGTCACCGGTTCTTTTGGTGACTGGGCCTCGGCCTACTCTACCGCAGGCCCTTCCTCCAATCAGCCTCTCCAGAGACTGCGGCAGGTAAGAAGGTTGGTCAGGGACTATTTACAAGGCCCAAAAGATTTTGGGTTGGCTTTCCAGTCCAAAGCCATGGTCCATGAACTGTGAATGGGATTTCAACTGTAAACGGTCCCAACAGGGACTTGCATAACTGGGGTAGCCGGGTGTTATGATCCGGAACCATGGAAGATCACCACAAATCATTGGCAAAAAGGTGACAAGAGCCTTGGCAACTAATCTGGCCGCCATCCCCTTACTAACCAACACAACTAGAAGTAGCCGAGGGGTGAACTAACATCCTGTGCACCGCGAACCCAGCCGGAGAACTAACTATCCTAAAGGTAGGAAAGATGAATAACTCTCTGCCTCAGAAAATAGACAAGAATAACAAGCCCCCCACATTCAAAGACTGCGGTGTTATAGGAAAAACACAATACACAGGTAGATGACAGGATTAGCAAAAGGTGAGGCCCCCGCTGACTACACAAAAAGGCCCTCAGATCGCTCGATCTGAACTCCGTCCTATACCAGGTGCCCTTGTCATACCAATGAACAGAAAACAAGAATTATAACAAATTCAACAAGCCATAAACACATGAACCCAAAGGAGCTATACTCCACACAGAACTGCAGGGAGTTCCTCAACAATCCACTGAGGGGAAAAATCCCTGGAAGGAAATAAACTGAAACCAACCACAACAAATGACAAACCCAGATAAGCAAAAGAACCAGGCAATAAATAAAGAGCAAGAACTTATCTGGAGTGGATGTGATGTAGAGCAAGATTAAGCAGGCTAGAGATACAAAGAACAACTGACATCCGGCAACAGCCTGCAATCAGACCCAGACTTAAATAAGCAGAGAGTTAGGAAAGGAAACACCCACTGCACAACCCACCTGGTCTCTGTCCAAACCCTTCCTGGCCACCAGAGGGAGCCTCCCAGCAGCCAAGACATAACTAACATTCACAACAGTACCCCCCCTTTAGGAGGGGTCACCGAACCCTCACCCACGCCACCGGGTCGCTCGGGATGAGCATGATGGAAGGCGCGAACCAACCTGTCCGCATGAATGTCAGAAGCCACAACCCAAGAGTTATCCTCCTGCCCATAACCCTTCCATTTCACAAGGTACTGAAGCTGACGCCTACTGCGACGGGAATCCAGAATTTTTTCAACCTCATACTCCAGATCCCCTTGTACCAAAACAGGGTCAGGAGGCGCTGCTGCAGGAACTGCCGGCTCCAGATGTTTCTTCAACAAGGACTTATGGAAGACATTGTGAATCTTAAATGACGCAGGCAGAGTCAAACGGAAAGATACAGGATTAATAATCTCCAAAATCTTATAAGGTCCAATAAATCTGGGCTTAAATTTAGGAGACGGAACTCTCATAGGAATATTTTTAGAGGACAACCACACCATGTCCCCTACTTTAAACCGGGGACCAACAGTCCGACGCCGGTTGGCAAACGTTTGGGCAGTTTCTTGGGACTGAAACAATTTATCCACTACCTGCCCCCAAATCTGCTGCATTCTGTCGACCACTGAATCCACCCCCGGACAGTCAGACGCCTCAAGCTGCCCTGAGAGGAACCTAGGGTGATACCCAAAATTGCAGAAAAAGGGGGACACCAACGTGGTAGAGCTAGCTCTATTGTTAAGGGCAAATTCAGCCAAAGGCAAAAACGAAACCCAGTCATCCTGATCCGCAGAAACAAAACACCGTAAATAGGTCTCTAGGGTCTGGTTAGCCCTTTCAGTCTGACCGTTGGTCTGAGGATGAAACGCCGAGGAGAAAGACAGCTGAACACCCAATTTGGAGCAAAAAATCCTCCAAAACCTGGATACAAACTGCACCCCTCTGTCAGAAACAATGCTTTCGGGAATACCATGCAAACGGACATGTTGCAAAAACAAAGGCACCAACTCTGATGAAGACGGCAACTTAGATAGGGGAACCAAGTGGACCATCTTGGAGAATCTGTTACAGATCACCCAAATCACAGTCATTTTCTGAGAGACGGGAAGCTCTGAAATAAAATCCATAGAGATGTGCGTCCAAGGTTTCTTAGGTACAGGCAAAGGCAATAATAGCCCACTAGAACGTGAACAACAGGGGGCCGGATGTACTGTTATGATCCGGAACCATGGAAGATCACCACAAATCATTGGCAAAAAGGTGACAAGAGCCTTGGCAACTAATCTGGCCGCCATCCCCTTACTAACCAACACAACTAGAAGTAGCCGAGGGGTGAACTAACATCCTGTGCACCGCGAACCCAGCCGGAGAACTAACTATCCTAAAGGTAGGAAAGATGAATAACTCTCTGCCTCAGAAAATAGACAAGAATAACAAGCCCCCCACATTCAAAGACTGCGGTGATATAGGAAAACCACAATACACAGGTAGATGACAAGATTAGCAAAAGGTGAGGCCCCCACTGACTAAAATAGGAAAGGACAGGAAAGGGACTGATGGTAGCCAGAGAAAAACCCTGCAAAATACCAACTTCCTGATAGTACAAAAAGGCCCTCAGATCGCTCGATCTGAACTCCATCCTATACCAGGTGCCCTTGTCATACCAATGAACAGAAAACAAGAATTATAACAAATTCAACAAGCCATAAACACATGGACCCAAAGGAGCTATACTCCACACAGAACTGCAGGGAGTTCCTCAACAATCCACTGAGGGGAAAAATCCCTGGAAGGAAATAAACTGAAACCAACCACAACAAATGACAAACCCAGATAAGCAAAAGAACCAGGCAATAAATAAAGAGCAAGAACTTATCTGGAGTGGATGTGATGTAGAGCAAGATTAAGCAGGCTAGAGATACAAAGAACAACTGACATCCGGCAACAGCCTGCAATCAGACCCGGATTTAAATAAGCAGAGAGTTAGGAAAGGAAACACCCACTGCACAACCCACCTGGTCTCTGTCCAAACCCTTCCTGGCCACTAGAGGGAGCCTCCCAGCAGCCAAGACATAACTAACATTCACAACCGCCGGTATTTTGCTACCTTAACATCAATCAGGTGAATTATTCGGTCGATTGGAATTCATCGACATACACACAGACTATGCACACAGCAAGCGGGCACCACTCACTAAATGTCAGTTTCCCTATATCTGAGGGGTGGCCGTCCCAGGTTGGGACGCGTGGACTGTCTTAACTCCCTGCTCTCACTGGGAACTAAGGGGGTAGAGTGAATTACGGGTTCCTCTACCCTAATGTCATGTACAGCTGGCAGGGATCTACGGGGGCGTGGTGTATAGGTGCAAGGGCTTCCCTGGGTGCAGGTGGTAGCGTATTGTTGACAGGCCTCTCTGGCTCCATATCTTCCATGGGTTGTGGGAACATTATCACAGGAACAATCAATGCTCCATTCTGCATAGGCCAATCAGCCGGGAAGTCACCCATGACAGTGTGGATCACCCCCTTCGCTTTCTCCGCATCCTGCGCAGGAGCAGGAACCTTCTCCGCCATCTTCAGGGGTTCTGGACACTTCTTCAGGTGGTCCCTGGAAACAGTGGTCATAGTCTTTCCCTGGCAACGACTGACGAGATACGTTTTCTGATCCCTCCATCTGGCGGGTTGGACAACATAAGGGGTCTTTTCCCACTGGTCATCCAGCTTGTGCAGCCTTCTCTTCCTCTTTAAGACTACATCTCCGGGTTCGAAGGGGGTAGCCTGGGCTCGTATGTTGAAATGCTGCTCCTGCTTCTCTCTGCTCTGGCGCAGGTTCCTTTCTACGTACTCTTGGATTTGCCGGTACTGTTTCTGGCGCTTGGCATCCCAATTGGCAGTTGGGGAAATGGTCTCAGACACTTCAACATCCAATTCCAGATCTACCGGCAATCTTCCGGGCCTTGTCCTCATCAAGTATGCAGGTGTGCACTTAGTGGAACTGCTAGGAATATTATTGTACATGTCTACCAAGTCAAGCAGCTTTTCAGGCCACAGGTTCCGCTCCTCGAGGGGCAGGGTCTTGAGAAGATTGAGGACCAGATGGTTCATTTTCTCGCACATTCCATTAGTCTGGGCATGATAGGGCGTGGTCCGGATCTTCTTACATCCGTATAAGTTACAGAATTCTTGGAAGATCTCTGCTTCAAAGGCAGGGCCTCGGTCTGTAAGCACCTTCTCCGGGTAACCATACGGCCCGCAGAAGTATGCCTGGAAGGCCCTTGCTGCGGTACGAGCTGTTAAGTTTTTGATGGGCACCACCACCATGAACCTTGAGTAGTGGTCCACGATGGTAAGGGCGTACGTGTAGCCACTCAGGCTGGGTGCGAGTTTGACATGGTCCAAGGCAACCAGCTCCAATGGCTGATGGGTAACGGTTGGCCATAGTGGGGCTTTCTGACTGGTTCCATCCCGTCTTCTTAACGCGCAGTGGTCACACTCTGCACCACGCCTTGATGGACTCTCTCATCCCACTCCAGTAGAAGCGCTCCCTCAGTAGCATGTCCAACTTATTCCAGCCGAAATGTCCGACCCCGTCGTGATAAGCCCTCAGGACCATAGGTACATATGCCTGTGGCACTACGAGCTGGCAGACCTTCTCGTGCATCTTCGGGTTAGTCAGCCATCTATACAACTTGCCCTGCTGCAGGTACAAGCAGTCTCTTTCTTTTCACAGCCGGTGTGCCTCCTCTGGGGCAGTGGGTGTTAACCTGGAACCATTTTGAGAGATCATCATCTTGACCAACCGGACCGCAGGCTCCTGGTCTTGGGCCTCCTGCCATCCATGGCGAGGTAGTGGATCGAAGGTTGCCTGCTGCTAGCCAGTGTACAGTTTTTCGTCTTTCTCATCCTCCGCTTTCCACTCCAGGACCTGTTGCAGTGACTGCGACCGCACCCGGACACTCGCCAGCTCCCGCTCTAGCCAGGCAGCGGTCCCCATCGGTAAGTGATCTGGTTTGTGTTCCTCCGCTCCAGCGGTCGGTGCGGCTCCAGCATCAGGTTTAGGAGCAGACATCTTCCAGCTTCTCCCCCTTGGTCTTTTGCAAGCACGCCCTTGTGCGGCTGATCAGTTTCGTTTTATGACCTCGGGGTTTACCTTCCGGCCGTGTTCCCAGGAGGCGTGGCTCTAGCTTTGCGCCCTTTCTCGGGGGAGAAGACGCTGGGCTGCAGTTTTCGCACCTAAAAATGGCGGCAAAAATGGCGACTTCTGAAATTTTCTCAACGGATCACCGCTGACTGTCCAATTCAAGGCACACTTCCACCAGGTATGTGGATGGGTTTGAATCCTGTTCGTGATGCCAGGTTTCGGGGTGTGCCGCTCCCATGCCAGCAGCTGGCGCTGCTCGGATCCGGGGCCTACGGTACGGCTCGAGGGGTTCCCCAGACACTCCGAATAAAAGGGGGACGTATTTATACGGGGTTGATTCTAAAATCTCTGTGACGCCACCCACGGTGTGTGGTGAGGTGGGACACCACCGTTGCTGTTGTGGGATACCCGGGGAAGATGGAATGGCAGCCGGATGTTAACCCCTCCGTGGGTAGGGATGGTTGCCCCGGGGCCCAGTGTCTCTGTACAGGGTGTGGTGACAGCAGGGCCTTGCACGCCCAGGTGAACTAGGGGATAGTTGGTTACTCACAATTGAATGAATAACACAAGTCTTTTGGTAAACCAAGGTGCTGGTGGCCGGCCGCCGCAGCCGGTTGCACTCTGGTCCTCTCACCCGGGCTGGTGGTCTCTGTCCCTTCCTCTGCACTATTGTGTGTATTGTGGGCTGCCTGGTTTGGAACTCAGGAGTCCGCTCCTGGCTTTCTGTGTGCCTAAGGAGCTGTGCCCACTGACGCTGACCCGTGGGATCCATGGGCCCTGGCGGTTGCCCTATCCCTCTCTGTGGGTGGTTGTCTGCTTTTGGGACTTTGGTTGGGACAGGACCTGTAATCCTGCCCTCAATCGGTTAATTAGCTAGGCTGCTGTTTTCGGTCCTGGCTTCAGGGTCCGAGTACCCCCTCTGTGCACGGTTTCCGGTCGGGTCTCCGGTGTCGGTACCGGTGGGCTCCAACCCTTCTCCGGTCCTCCTCGGATCTGCCGAGTCATCTTCCAGTCTCCTGCTGATGGAGACCATCGTCTGCCACCTAGTCAAGGCACCAGGGCTCCGACCCAGGCACCGTTCAACTTGAACTTCCTCTGCTGGAGCTACACCTAGCTCCAGCCCACACTCCTCTCAACTTGAACTAATCTGTTTGTTTTCCCGCCCCGGGCTGTCTAGACTCCTAGGTGGGCGTTTCCTTACCGCCTGGTCCCGCCCACTGGTGTGCCTGTCTTGCCCTAAGGGGGGTGATTAGGGTTTCAGGTCGGCCGTGTGTCACCTAGGTGAGGGAAGGTGTTATGCGGGGGCCTATGTGTGACTACCTGGTTTTGCCAGGGCGTCACACTATCCCTTGTAAAACTGAAGAAATTGGTGCAGAAAGAACATTTTAGAGGAGAAATTATACAATTACAAATTTTCCTGACAAAAATATTGAAGTATTTGTGGGGTGCGGTTTTTATAATGATATCACTTTTGTGCGGTTTTCTATATTATAATATATATATATATATATATATATATATATATATATATATAGGCCCCCTCAAAGGCCATTTAAATCTGAAGAGGTCCCTAAGGAAACAGGTTTGGATGTGGCTTTAAAGTATTGCTGCTAAATTTTTAATCTTTCTACCATCCTAACAAAATGAAATTACATTTGAAAATGATGCAGATGTAAACTAGACATACGGGAAATGTTACTTACTAATTATTTTGTACAGCATTACCAACTGGTTTAAGCATCTAAAATTGAAAGTTTGAAAATTGCAATTTTTTTAATTTTTTGCCAAAATTCCTTTATTTTCACAAATGCAAAAAAAATAATCTAACTTTACCACTAACATAAAATACAATGTGTCCCGAAAAAACATTCTCAGAATCACTGGGATCCGGTGAAGGGTTTCAGAGTTATTAGCTCATAAAGAGGCACTGGTCAGATTTAAAAAAGTTTGGTTTCGTCATTAAGATCAAAATTCACTTGGTCACTAAAAGGTTCATACGTGAATTTATTAATTTAACCTGGAAGAAATCAATGGAGAGGGATTTTTTTCCCCAGAAATCCCCTTTAATAGCATATTTAGCTAAGATTCTCACATGCTTTTCACAATGATGTTTATGTTTTAACATATTTCTATGTATTTCTAGATTGATGGATACATACGTTCAGTAAACTTAGTATATGATGAAGTAAACTTTAATGGCATCAAGCATATTAACTTTAAAGTAAAGGTGTTAAATGTAAGTATGCTTTATTTCAAAGTGTTTAATATAAATTGATAGCAATGATAGCATTGTATATACCATGAAGACTTGTCATCAGGATATTCGACCCCTAACTGTATGAGTGTAAAGCCTCTTTAATACTACATTTGAAACTTTCTAGTAGGGAGCAATTTTGAGAAATCTATTTTTGAAGTTTCATTCTTAAATTCCAAGGGCTCTTCACTCCTCAGCTCTGCTGTAATTTCTCGCCCACCGCTGGATTCCAGTCACTGATAAACAGTTCGCTCTTCCCTTGAAATTCTTCTAGAAAGGTATGAATGTAAAAAGCACTTAAGAGGCTTTACACCAGGGGTCAGGAACCTTGTTGGCTGAGAGAGCCATGGACGTCACATATTTTAAAATGTAATTCCAAGAGAGCCATACTCACCAGAGGGGAGCAGCGGTGATGGAGCGGTTTAGAAGGTCCCAGGAGGTGGGCACGGAAGAAGGGGGTGTCGCAGCTCAAGAGGGTCAGTGATACTGCTGCGGGCTCATGGGGTGTCACGGCAGCGGGTGCCATTAATCTGCCGACGGGCTGCTTTGAATCTCCCGCAATTGACAAGATCAACTTCAAGAAAATAGCCATGGTGCGTGCGCAGATTGACGTAATGGACTTCAAGAAAATGGCCGCGGAGTCATATCTGTGCATGCGCTGCCTCCGCGGACATTTTCTTGAAGTCGATCTAGTCAACTGCGGGAGATTCAAACCAGCAGCAACACCCTGTGAAACTGAGAGGTTACTCCTAGGATACAGCGGGAAGGAGACCAGACTAGAATTAAATGCAAACTTTTATACCCCCATAAAAAGTAACGGGGATGTAAAGCAAATATAAACACAAAGGAATGTACAGATACCCGAATACTGAACCGGACTCAGTGTGCTGGGCTAAGGACTGACTCCAAAAGGACAGGAACCACCAGGAACAATTTAGCTAAACAGAAACTTCTGGAACAATACAAACTGTAAATCACTGGGTGTATGAAGGAGCTGTTCCTGGAACAGCACACTAATTAACAATCTTAGCAGAAACTCTAATTTCCCGCCCTTCTCCCACACTTGTAAGCAACACAGGAGAGTACCCCGGGGTTAACAACTTGCTAGCAGAGATACACACACAGTACTGCAGCAATGGTTGCTGCATAGTATATATTAGACCTGGTCTGGCGCCAAGACCACTATTGAGCCAGTGTGCACACTTGTTTGCAAAAACAAAAAGATATAGGCCAGGCCTGAGCTCAGGACTTACTGTTATGCATATTTATCTCCAGTCGGTCTCCAGGCAAAAGGATATCCATTTCGTGTCTGGCTCTGCAACAGTTCTGTATGGCACCGACAATTACCAGGGACAGTTATCCTCAAAGCTGAAGTCACAGACTGATAGCAAGGCCTCAAATGAAAATCTCCTATGGGGTTCACTTCTGCAGCCATTGTCGCTCTCTGGCCACCATTTATGTCCACTCACAAGCAGCTGAGTGGACTCTGTCCACACAGCAGTCAGCGGTCTCTCTCTCATTCCAGGTCTGCTAGCACCGACCAGGTCACAGGCAGTCACCTCTCTTTTCAGTCTCTTCTCTCTGAGTCTCTCTTGCTCTTCCAGGCTGCACAGACCTCCTCCTGGTGGCTAGGCGGGGAGATTGCTCCTGGCTCATCAGCCTTCTCACATAGCACGGCAGCTGACTCACCACCCTCACGAGCCCGCAGTATTGCCGACTCTGCACCACTACTGCCACCCCGGTAAGCCATATGCTGTTTGTAAGATGCACACCTATTCTTCCCCCAGTTTTGGGCGGAAAAAAGTGCGCTTTACAAACTGGAAAATATGGCATTTTTTTATTAAAGATTTGTCTGCGAGCTAGATGCAGCCATCAAAAGAGCCACATCTGGCTTGCGAGACATAGGTTCCGGACCCCTGATTTACACTCATACCTTTAGATAGGGCTTAAATATCTCGCTGACTGGTCTTCTTTAAAGTTGTAGATTTTATACAATTTTGTCACATTTTTTTCTATGAAATAATGATTGTTTTTGCAATATAGTATACTTCTCCTGTTATAAATTGTAGTTTAGCTAGGTTGTAGGTTAAGGACGACTTTTGGGGATTTTTTATTTTTTGCTTAAATGCAAGTAATTTTTTCTATAAATGATTTTTTTTATTTTGCTGCCTTTTGGCAGTGCAGCGAGCTCATTGTGACAACAAGGTTTGCAAACCTCATCTTTTGTCTACTGAATTCTTCAAGCCTGACTGATTACCAAATCAAAGTTCATCTTAAATGTATTCATAAATTAGTTTAGAAGACTGCACAATAGAATATAGATAAGCCCTGTGTACATGATGAGTATTCAGTGACTTTTTTACCTCAGTAGCTGTATGCCAAAACCAGGAGTGGGTGATAAATGCAGATGTAGAGCACCAGTGTTTCTATTATACTTTACCTCTGACTGTTCCACTCCTGGGTTTGGCTACAATACTCAAATATAAACCTCACCAAATACTTAACATGTTGTAATGCTCACCTTCGGTGTTGTTGAGTCAGCGAGCGGAAGTGAACCCAATGAACCACATGGGGGGCCCGAGCTTACCCTCTAGTGGAATAGGCATAATTAAGCACCTGCCATGGGGCAAAAGAGCAGGTACCACTCCTAAGGCAGTGACTGGGACTGTGGCAGCTGACCTCCAGGACAGTACTCAGGTACGGACTCTGGTGCAGGCAGGCATAAGTGGGATGACTGAGGCAGACAAGTAGGCAGGTATGAACAGGTATGATGGCATGGCAGAGATAATTATGGGAAGGCAGGTACAGGTACAGGTGATGGACACAGTCATAACGGGATCTGACAACTAACTAGAGACATTGTGCAGGCGCTTCCCCTAAAGGGTTACAATGGCTTCCTGGCTTCATCAAGTAGCTGCCACACTAGCTGGCATTGAGGTCCTGCACAGGCGCACTTTGATCTGTCCTGAGTAGGGCAGATGAAAATATTGTAGTGCGCCTACGCGGGACCTCAATACCGGCTCATGTGCATGACAAAAAACACGTCATGCACCAAGGCTTCAGAAGAAGGAGGACAAAGATTGCCAAAAGAGGAGGTGCCGGTACCAGAGAACGGAGATACCCATCCAACTAGTCTGCACTATAAAGTGTTTTTTACATTCTACACAGCGACATGGGCTCTTATATACAGCATGTTAGAATGCTGTATATAAGAGCCCACTGGTGATGGCCACAGTTTATAGTCACCAAATCTAGTGACAGGTTCCCTTTAAGTAGCTACTTGATGAAGTCAGGAAGCCATTGTACTGAGAGTCTGAGATAAATGTATGAGCTGAGCTTCCATTTTTTATATTGTTATTTCATGTGAATTTATTTTTATCAATACTTCAGATAATTCAGGAGGCGCAGCCCAAAAATCCTATTCATTCAGCTTTTATTGGAGCGGAAAAACTTCTGAGGTTACACTCCAAAGATAACTGGAATAATGTGTGCCTCTCATACTTGTTGACAAATAGGGATTACAATGGACTCCTTGGGCTTGCTTGGATAGGAAATGAAGGTAAAATCCCCCCCCCCAAAAAAAAATAGAAGTAAAGCTTTGTACAAATTAGAAATTTTCAAGTTTTAATGTAGAATAGAAATTACTGCATGCAATGTTTACAAGCTCACATTTTACCTTTTGCTGTCAAGACAACTTCCACATTTTTGCCAAACACAAAAAAACAAAAAAATAAAATAAAATTAAAAAAAATACAAAAAAATTATATATATACAAAGTTACACATACAAAGTTTTATAATCAACATATCAATACATGCAAGGACATTTTCCAATATGTATTTTAGTGGGTAATATGATTTGCTGCAAAGTAATTCCATATTATACTTTAGGGATTCTCCAGATCAGGTGATTAAAAAAATATTAAGCTCACCTCACCCCTCACCTGTCCTGCTGCTCCCACTTCTTAATGTACTTCATTCGGTCCTCTGCACCTCTTCTTACCACCATCATGTGCCACATTTGTGCATTACCAGGCCTCAGGCGTCCCACTTTGGCAGGGCTGTCATGGACTTCCAAACCCCATCAAGAAGTCCAATGAGCAATGAGGTGAGTATTAGGCTGTGTGCGCACGTGTGCGTATTGCATGTATTTACACTGCGTCTAGCACTGTAGCGTAACTTCATGCGTCCTGCGTCCCCAGCACAATCTATGAAGATTGTGCATAATCCATCTGCATGTTGCATTTGAGAGCGCAGCGATTTTGATGCTGAAATTTTGATCCAAATCGCTGCGTTCATTAATGCAGCATGTCACTTCTTTCGTGCACTTTGGATGCAGCTCCCACACTGTCTATGGGAGAGGCAGCAGCCCGAGCGCATGAAATCTGCATCTATTCTGCAGACACACTGCATCCATTATGCAGTGTTTCTGCAGCGATTTGAATCGCACATGAGTTGTCAAATCGCTGCGGAAATTTCTGCAGGGACATGACGCAACGTGCGCACATGCCCTTAGTCTTTTTATTTTCTTTTAAACCTTTTCACAGCCCTTTTTAGCTTCAGAAAGTGGAGGCCAACTTTTCGCAGTCTTATTGAAGACGTGCAGGGCGAATGAGATTCAGACGTTAATCACTCTATTGTATGGTAAACAATACAAATCCTTTAATTATGAAGACCAAGGATGAAAAAAGCAATTCATGTTAGGTAGATAAAACAATTTTTTCTTTATTAAATAGCTTTAAAAATATTTATTGTTAATTAAAAAACAGAGAAATCTGCCTATTAGGCTACAGTGAAAAAGGAATGGCAGCGGATGGTAACACGGTGACAATCTAGAAAAAATAGAAAAATCATATATAAAATTATATATATATATATATATATATATATATAAAATTTTATATATATAATTATATATATATATATATATATACACACACATATAATTTTATATATCAGGAGAACAAATTATAGACCAGTTCACCTGCTAGAACTCTTGCAAGACTGAATCCGCCTGGTTCCTTCTATGATGCATGGACTGGGAGAACATCCATGGATAAATGAAAACAATGAGATGGATCCAGCAATAAATTCGGACATCCAGGTAGCAGTAAAAAAAAATGTCTTCTAACTTTATTGAGCACAATTTAAAATGTTACAGAGCTCATGGCATATGGTACATGCAAGACACACACAGGAACAGACTATACGCGTTTCACCGGTACTATCCGCCTTCCTCACGGTCCAAGCCAAAACTGATGTTTCAATGTGAAAGGGCATCTATATAAGCAGCTGATCCCATAGAAACTATGGTAATACAGGTGCATATAATAAGTATGTAATCAAAGCCCCTGCTACAAACACATATAGTTCCAACACAAATTGAAAACTTCCAATTAACAATACAAACGGCCTGAGTAATAATATGTGATTCACAAAAACCTCAAAAACCTAATAAAACCGATTATCTTTATTGGTATGTATCTTTCATGGTGTTTGTTATTGTCAGCTATTTTGTTCCAGGGGTCTTATTTATAATGACAATTAACTGCACTTATAGTGTTCTTTAGACATATAATGGTTAGAACCGCTTTGGAATCTTTATGAGCAGCTGACTTGATCCTATTATTGGCAGGAGAAAGAGAGGGTCAGCAGACGTGGAATGGGGGCGTCCAAACATTTATGGCGTCATACCCTCCGTTGATAGGTAGGAACTAGTTTTCTAGGGTTTCCTAGGGACTCCATAGATTTAGTCCCCCTCTCTTACCCTGTAAACTACTGTGTAGATTATTGGTTAAACACTGGGTGCTATATTATTTTAATGTATACCAATAAAGAGAATTGGTTTTATTAGGTTTTTGAGATTTTTGTGAATCACAGCACAGATTGAAAGACTACAAGCTTGAGTGAATACATAGCCTGTCAAAGAAAATCCACACAAAACAAGTGCAAAAATCCAGTGAAAATAAATATACATATTTAGTAAAAATGCATAAAAATGCATGTGATATATGAGATAATATAACGCAATCCATATGCATGTATTTAATAAAAAACATTTGGCATATAATACATTACTGTATGCAATTGTATTAAGAATGATAATGTATACCCATAAATGTATTCATTAACCCCTTCACGACCGGCCAATTTTTCGCTTTCCGTTTTTTTTTTCCGCCATTCTTTGTTCGAGAGACGTAACTTTATTATTTTTCAGTCAATATGGTCATGTGAGGGCTCATTTTTTGCTGAATGAGCTGTACTTTTAAATAAAACCATAAGTTTTACCATATAGTGTACTAGAAAATGGAAATGAAAATCAGCTGAGATGTGCGCCGATCACAGCAATATGCCGGCAGCAGACCGTGGGCAGTAACACTATGACCGCTAGGACGTAATATTACTGCCCACGGTCGTTAAGGGGTTAATACATAGAACACGCATTATCGGACCTAATAGGAGGAACAGAGAATAGGGGCATGATACCAGTATACATAATAATAGACCTACAGTCATATGAAAAAGTTTGGGCACCCCTATTAATGTGAACCTTTTTTCTTTATAACAATTTGGGTTTTTGCAACAGCTATTTCAGTTTCATATATCTAATAACTGATGGACTGAGTAATATTTCTGGATTGAAATGAGGTTTATTGTACTAACAGAAAATGTGCAATCCGCATTTAAACAAAATTTGACCGGAGCAAAAATATGGGCACCCTTTTCAATTTCTTGATTTGAACACTCCTAACAACTTTTTACTGACTAAGGGTACCCACACATCAGCGTTTTTCTGCCGCACTCCCAGATCCAGCATAAGGGCAGTACAGTACTTTACAGTTCACTGGCAAGCTCCGGGCACATAGGCTCATGTGACCGGAGCATGTGACAGCATGTGACTGGGGCTTGCTGCACTGTCTGTGAACTGTAAAGTACTGTACTGCCCTTATGCCGGATCTGGGAGTGCAGCAGAAAACCGCTGATGTGTGGGTACCCTTACTAAACCTTAAGCGACCTCAAAAATGGTGAAAATCGTTCACCATGGAGAGGTCGTTCCAAAACCAAAAATCGGTAATGGTTGATTATCGATGTTGTTCGTCACTCCTGCGGCAGCACACATCGCTGTGTGTGTCACCGCAGGAGCGAGGAACGTCTCCTTACCTGCCACCGGCCGCAATGCGGAAGGAAAGGGGTGGGCGGGATGTTACGTCCCGCTCATCTCCGCCCCTCCGCTTTGATTGGCCGGCCGCTTAGTGACGTCGCGGTGACGTCGCTGTGATGCCGAACGTCACTCCCCCTTGAGGGAGGGATTGTTCGGCAGTCACAGCGACATCGTTGACCAGGTAAGTGCGTGTGACGCTGCCGTAGCGATAATGTTCGCTGCGGCAGCGAACACACGATATCGCACACACGACGGGGGCGGGTGCTTACATGCTCGATATCACTAGCAATTGCTAGCGATGTCGTAGCATGTAAAGCCCGCTTAAGACTTAAAAAAAAATACTCCACTACAGCATATGGGGACTCTTTTCAAACCAAATGGGACAATACCTTGTGTGAATGTTCGTTAAAACTCATCAAACTCATTGTGGAAGAGGAGAAAAAAGAATTAAATAAATTGAACGAGGAAATCAAAATCTTAAATAACTCAGTTAAGGAGTCTCAAAGTCCAGAATCCTTCTCCAAGTTCCAGGAACGTATTAAAAACAATCTTAAAAAGGAGAACACTATAGTCACCACAAAAAATAGTTTCGTACCACCGGTTAAATATTTAAATCATGATAGATATTTTCATTTCCATGACCAATTAGTCTTGGTGAATTTAAGATAGTTGGAAACTGAGACTAGTATACTGTAATTCCGTCTTCTAATATGAAAGACACTTTCAATGTACGTAATCCTGCCTTTCACAGTGCCTTGAAAAAGTATTCAGCCCCTTTGAATTTTTCAACCTTTTCCCACATTTCCGTCTTCAAACATAAAGATAAAAAAATTAAAATTTTATGGTGAAGAATCAATAAGTGGGAAACAATTGTGAAGGTCAACGATATTTATTGCTTATTTTAAATTTTTGTAAAAAAATGAGAAGTGGGGCGTGCAATATTATTTGGCCACTTTACTTTCAGTGCAGCAAACTCACCCCAGAAGTCCATTGAGGATCTCTGAAGGATCCAATGTTGTCCTAAATGACTGATGATGATAAATATAATCCACCTGTGTGTAATGAAGTCTCCGTATAAATGCACCTGCTCTGTAATAGTCTCAGTGTTCTGTTTAAAGCACAGAGACCATCATGAAGACTAAGGAACACAACAGGCAGGTCCGTGATACTGTTGTGGAGACATTTAAAGCCGGATTTGGTTGGAAAAAGATTTCAAAACTTTAAACATCCCAAGAAGCACTGTGCAAGTGATCATATTGAAATGGAAGGAGTATTGTGGCACCCCTGACCTGGTCAGGCACCACTGAGTACTGCACCCATGCTGGGGGCAGTACAACACAGGTAATCCAGAAGGCTGACCTAGGTGTGGTAACACAGGCGCATAGTAATCAGGTCTCCCACATAGACCTTTGAGTGGACCCCCGGGGAATCCAGGAGGGTGCGTGGCCTCCATCTCCACTCAAGGGATGTGGTAGAGAGCCTGGTTGCTAAGTTGCATAGGCAGGCACAGAGGGTAGGAAGTAGTGAACCAGTCAGTTAGTGCAGCTCAGGGAGAGCAGTCGCATGAAGCAGACCATGCAGGCTGTCACGATCCTGACAACGCACGTGCAGTGGCTACTGACAGGGGAGAACGGTCACCTGATAGTGCCACCTGAAAACCACCCGAGGCTGGAGGCAAAGCGGTGGCTGGGTACGGGGACTGCCAGGAAGGTACCAGGCCCGTACAGGTTACAGGTTTCCAGAGCAGAGGACCATTCAGTTGGCCTACTCAACCTGCCAGTGGGGGCACTTCAGACACTCACCATAACACCACAGAGTCCGCAGCCACGTAGCGAAGAGAGGGCCCATAGTTCACAAGAGGCAAGCAACCGGAGGGACCTGGTCCAAGCTACAAGCAGACGGGCCAAAAAGGGGGAGAACAGGCAGAAGGCAACTTCCCTGGGTGACCCCAGCAGGACTTCAAGTCAGGGTCCCCACAAAAACACAAGGGCTAGGAAGGCGAGTCGGTAGCCACCCTCACAAGTCAGTCTGAAGGAATTCCTGGTTTCCCCTGGTTCATCACAGCTACGCCCAGGTTACTCACCCTGCCACCTGATGTGAGTAAAACCCCTGAAAGACATTCTGATTGTGCTTGTGAGTCATTCTGTGACCTGTGGTTCCACACACTCAAACCGGGTCCTGGGGCTAGCCTCACTCTCGGGAGGCCACCACATCTAGCTGCATTCAACATCAGCCCCAGGTATCCCCTAATCTGCAGTGGTGGTCACCCTGACCGCAATACCGAGAGTGACGTCACGAAACTCCTAAAGAAGATAACCTACCTGTGACCAGACTGTCCCTACACGTGGAGTCCCTCAAGGTAATGCATCGCTACACCTGGGCTTCACAAATCTGGCGTCACGAACAGGATAAGGACTAGACCTGTTAAGACAGGTGACCATGTGCCTGGGTGGTCCGCTTAAAAATTTGAAGCGCCGCCATATTGCCACCATGAAAAGAGCACCAAGAAACAACAGCAGCGTGCGAAAGAAGAAGTAACCGCCCACAAAGGGGTGTGGCTACCTGGAGAACCCCTGCAGCGTCCTGACCTTGCAAGAGAGGATGAGAGGCCCATCTGTCCCTGGACGACGGGAAGCTATCAGTCTGCAGAAGAAAACGAAACTGAGCAGAGGCAGATAGAGCTGCAAGAGGTGAAAGGCTGTGCAGAGGCGACGCTGAGATCAGAGGAAATGGCGTCTGCATACAAGGACCCAGAGTCAGGCTCTGCTGCCTGGTGGGACTGGAAGCTTGCCCAGTTCTGCGAATAGCTGGAGGCCAGGATCGTACAGCAGCTCAGGGAAGGACGCACGGAGCTCCGGGAGATGGCTACAGCGGTACGGGCCTACGAGAGGTAGACCGCGCGACAAGTGCCACACCGAGCGGCGACCACCCAGACTCCGATGATGCTGCCAATGAGTGAGTTCAGTGTCCCCCCTGCCCTCGTGCGAGTAACGACCCCACCACCGCTGTCCCTACGTGAGGCCGCTACAATACCCGCGGCGCTCCACGCTGCCATGCCCGCGAAGATCCCTGCTGCGACCCCAGAGGCGATGCCCGCCACGGCCCACGCTGCGAAACCCATGGTCCCTGCAGAGACGCCGGGTGGGATGACGCCCAGCCCGGCCCGCAAAGCCCAAGCCGCAGCAGCGACGCCCAGCCTGGCCCGCCAAGACCAGGCCGCAGCAGCGATGCCCTGCTCGGCCCGCCAAGACCAGGCCGCAGCAGCGATGCCCTGCCCGGCCCGGCAAGACCAGGCCGCCGCCACGCTAGGCTCGGCCCGCCAAGACCAGGCCGCAGCAGCGATGCCCTGCCCGGCCCGCCAAGACCAGGCCGCCATGCTAAGCTTGGCCCGCCAAGACTAGGCCGCAGCAGCGATGCCCTGCTCGGCCCGCCAAGACCAGGCCGCAGCCACGCCAGGCTCGGCCCACCAAGACCAGGCCGCAGCCACGCCAGGCCCGGCCCGCCAAGACCAGGCCGCAAGGCCATCTACTCCAGCCTGCAAGGCAGAGACAACCACCGCCTAAGGAACCAGGTCCTGAGTCCCCGCTAGGAGAAGACCCCATGTTCCTGAAGCTAAAGAAGGAGCTGAGTGCCCACTACCCAAAGGAACTGGTGGACACGTACTTAGTCCCCAGGCGCTCACCAAGAGTGTCCCCAGTGACTCCCACGGCTGAAGGCTTGCTGCCCTGTCCAGAGGAGGGAAGCCTGTCCCCAGCGCTGCCGCCCGAGGAGTGCTCAGAAGAACTAAGGGGGAGGGGAGGCCAGGAGGCTGGGGAGTCGACCCCATCAGAGGAGAACGCAGTACTGTGTGTGGCTGAGGGAGGCTTGGAGCCTGAAATGTTGTCATACTCCCGCTGGGATGAGGAGAGCCCGATACCCTCTGAAGACGAACCTCTGGCTATTACTATACCGCACATGTACGTGACCTGGGAGCCTGCAGTCACCAAGAGCCCCACAAGCAGAGCATGACGTTGTGCCAGAGCCAAACAGACCGCAATGCAGCAGTCTCCAGATTGGCATAAGGAAGCCATTGCAGCCCGGGACTTAGAAGATAAACAGTCTTTAAGAAAAGCCCGTCACCAGAAAAGAGGACCCCTTTGCCGTGGTGTAGTGGAAGAGTTTAGCCTTAAATCCGCATACGGCTTTATTGTTGCACCAGGTGTCAAAGAAGGCATATTTGTGAGTCGGCGAGATGTTAGATCACACCTGCCCCGAGGACACCCTGGTAGAGACTTACACATGGGAGACCTGGTCGAGTTTACCAAGCACCAGGGTGAACACGGCTGGTATACACTGGACATAGTGCCATGCCCCAGGAATCCTTCCAGCAAATCTGCTGTCTCCACCCAGCTTACTGCAAGGTTAATACCACAAGACAAAAGAACAGAAGAAATGGAACAAAATAAAGAAGAAGATAAAGACAAAGATAAAGAACAAGACTCAGACGACGACAGAGATGTGGAAAATGTCAGGTGCCGTAGCCCTGCAGGCAAAAGCCCTGGTAAGGAGGAGGAGTAAAGAAAAGTAAAGTTCAGCAAGTTGTAACTTTCCAGTTCAAGAAGTGTGCCCACATGAACTAATGTGAGAACCCTTTTAAGCACACTTAGCACCAGTTTTTGTGCACCTTTTTACGGACCATAAGGCTATAAACTGAACTACAAATTCTCGCAGTGTTAATAGTTACCTTGAATGGTACCACCACCAGAGCCAGCCTGTTTAGTGGCCTGGCTTGTCTGCAACCAGAGAGCACGCTTGTTTATGGGGCCTGGCTCTCCACCACAAAAAGGGTACCCAGCCTCCTTCAACTGTGGAGGCCACCTCTACATTCCTGGCACTATGCCAAATGATATGTTTGGCGTAAAAGCAACACAGCTCATCACCCTGAACACACCATCCCCACTGTTAAACATGATGGTGGCAGCATCATGGTTTGGACCTGCTTTTCTTCAGCAGGGACAGGGAATATGATAAAAATTGATGGAAAGATGGATGGAGCCAAATACAGGACCATTCTTGAAGAAAACCTGTTGGAGTCTGCAAAAGACCTGAGACTAGGATGGAGATTTGTCTTCCAACAAGCCAATGATCCCAAACATAAAGCAAAATCTACAATGGAATGGTTCACAAATAAACGTATCCAGGTGTTAGAAGGGCCAAGTCAAAGTCCAGACCTGAATCCAATCGAGAATCTGTGGAAAGAGATGAAAACTGCTGCTCCCCATCCAACCTCACTCAGCTCGAGCTGTTTGCAAAGGAAGAATGGGCAAGAATTTTAGTCTCTTGATGTGCAAAACTGATAGAGACATACCTCAAGTGACTTGCAGCTGTAATCGCAGCAAAGGTGGCGCTACAAAGTATTAACTTAAAGGGGCCGAATAATATTGCACGCCCCAATTTTCAGTTTTTTATTTTTTACAAAAATTTAAAATAAGCAATAAATATTGTTCACCTGTATCCCACTTGTTGATTCTTCCTCATAAAATTTAAAATTTTTATCTTTATGTTTGAAGCCTGAAATGTTGGAAAAGGTTGAAAAATTCAAGGGGGCTGAATACTTTCGCAAGGCACTGTATCTCCTCAAATCCAGACCATTATCCCTGGATTATTTTCAGAAGGCAGTGGAAAATGAACTGGTTGTGTAGCACCCAGGGATATAGGGTACTCGGTTCCGGGCAGAGTCTCTATTGGGAATGTCACCGTGGTGGCCGATACCCGGTTCTGTGCCCTGGGCCCTTTTTGTAATGGGGATATTTACAAGGGAGAATAAAATAATATTCACTTGCGGTGTTGCGGCTAAGTATAGGGAGCCGCCACTGCTGAATGTCTCTACTGGGGCTGGTGATATTGGCAGCTAGAATGGTAGACCCTCCGCAAGTAGGGTTTTGCCCCAGGGGGTGTATGCTGCACTGGGCATCGGAAGAAGGTAGTCCACACAGATGTTCAGTGCAAATGGTTTACTCACTGCTGGTAGATGTCTGATTGCCCGAGGCCAGCTGGTTTCACCTCCAGGTCCCCTTTGTCCCAGTGCCAGTTTGGTTCTCTGGTACCTTCTTCCCCTGCACCTGTCTCTGGTAAGTGGGTCACCGTGGTATAAAATAACTGGGGGTCCCCGTTCTGTGGTTTGTCCACTTCTGTCCGTCTGACGGTAGCGTGAACCCTGTGGGTTTGGAGTCTCTGGTCCTGTCCACGGTTCTCCCTTTGCTACTGAGTCTTCGGATTCTTTAGAGTCAGCGAAGTCCTTGATGGTCCCCTTACTGTGCAGGTGTTAACAGGTCGGCTTGAAGCTCTTTCCTGTCCTAGGGTCCTGTACCCCGTCGGTGCGTAGTTCCGGGAGTACTCCACCGGCAACCACTTCTCCTGGGTACCAGGTCACCATCAACCCGAGTGAGGAAGTCACTTTGCTTCCACCTTCACACTCCTACAGTCAACTCTCAGCTCACTACTCTCCACAGTCACTGCAGTTCTGACTACTGACTTCCTGTGTTCTCTCTGTCCACAGTCTGCCCCTCCGAGCTGGTCAACTAGTGGACTGGATTGGCTCCACCTCTAGGCGGCCATCCATTGGTCCCACCCTAGCTGGGTAACATTGTATGGAGGATTGTTGGGGAAAAAACTGGGATCACCTAGGTTTTTGTTGGTACTGGCACTGGTCTCCCGGGGCCCTTGGGGGTACGCCCTGCATCCTTGTGGGGATGCAGAACCTTGTAGCACCCTGATGGTCTCAGGGGCACTACAGTTGCATTAAGTAAAAACATTGAAGAATGTAATTTTGAATTCAATTTAAATTCTGCTGAATTAAAAGCTATAGAACTGAAGAATAATTCTGACCTCCTTATATTGCAGGCTGACAAAGGGGGGGCAATTGTCCTTATGAACGCGGGTCTTTACAAAAAAATCAATTTACAAGATCTTAAGGACAGGAATACTTACATTGAAATGATCCTACGGAAGGCTTCAAAGCTGAATTGTACCGCCTTTTACATGAGGGTTTGGGGATGGGTGCCATTTCTGAAAAAATCATGAAGTATATATATTGTGAAGCACCTATTATCCCTGTGTACGACTCACTCCCAAAAGTTCACAAAGAAATGCCCCCCCCCCCAAGAATCATTCTGTCTGGCATAGGGTCGTTTCTTGAACGATTAGGGGAGTGGGTGCGTCACTATTTAAAATCACTAGCTTCTTTAACACCAAGCCATCAGGGGGATACCAGGGATGTGATCAATATTGTAGAGAAATTACCATGGCAACAGAATTACGTTTGGCTAATATGTGATGTGGTGAGACTTTACCCGTCTATACCACATCATGTAGCTTTAAAATGTGTGAGGTATTATTTGCACAGGTATAGTGAGTATGATACTAATATACAGGAATTTATAATATCTGCAATTAATTTTCTCCTCAAGCACAATTATTTCACTTTTAATAGCAGGTATTTTCTCCAGACCCAAGGTGTGAGTATGGGGGCTCGGTTCTCCCCCTCACTAATATTGTGATGGCTACTTGGGAAGAAAATTATATTTTTACAGATGATAATGATAACCCTTATAAAAGTGGCATCATTTGGCTAGGGAAGTACATAGACAATTTAGTCTTTATTTGGAATGTGAGACTTTGGATAATGGGGATTCTGTGGACTTGTTTGAATATTTGAATTCTAATGACTTCAATTTGCGCTTCACTAGTTCAATGCATGAATCTACAGTCAATTTCCTAGATTTAAAACTACTAGGGGATTCAGTTACTAATACTATTCAAGTACTTATAGAAACCATAGAAAATCTGATTAATAGAGGATCATGTATAGCAAAACCAAAGAAGAAAAAACCTCTAAAACATTAATTTTATTTAAATCTCATTAAAATAACTGTCAATTAATTAAGACACAGGGGCCATACCCATTTGTAGGGTCACAGACTAATGTCATAAAGTGTATAAAGAAACTCGGTGAGGTTCTGGATAGGGCAGTGAGCAAATGAGTGTGTGATGGTGTCGCTTCTATTCACGGGACTATCGGGCAAAACCGATATCTAGATGTTCAGGGGGCAGGGCCTACAGTTCCCTACGGTTACCCCTGCCTATCAACGGAGGTTTAATTCACCTTACTGTTTTGGGTGCCCCTGTTCCTCAGAGGCTGGCCTTGAATGCCCCTGCTGCTATCACGTAAACCCAAAATCGCCACCAGGTGCAAAGTGCTGAGGTTTGGTCACACAGTCATATGTCCAACTCAAATACAATAAATATATCTGTGGTCAGGACTCGGTCCCACACAAGAATGTCAATCCCCAATTGCACAGTCTAACATCTGGCTCCAGTGTGTAGGGGATACGTGTGGTTAAGGTCCAATCCCACATATACAAACAATTGGGCCTGAATAAAATTCCAGTTACTTATCTGCTGGGACAGTTGTTGATCTCGACGCGTTTCCCCCTGGCGTGTCGGGGTTCATCACACAGCTACTGGATGGCGACACGCTGCCACTGCAAATGGTTTCTGCAGGCAAGACCTCCATTACCGCATATTGCGTAGATATGGAAGGACGACATCTAGTGGTATGAGGATCTGGCCTATTAGCTGGGTTCCGCTGCAGAAATCCGGGTCTACCTACCTGCATTGAGGGCAAACAACAGGAATATAAGATGTAGGGTATCCCAAGGGTTACTTGGAAAGAGTAAAAATGTTGTTAAAAATGTGGATAGACAAAAATTATTAAAGGACAAAACTATGTGCAAAACCCAGAATCAAAAAATTCTATTTAGCACTAATTATAGTCCACAATATGACAAAATAATAAATATTATTAAAGATACTTACCCAGCCTCTGCCAAGATAATACTCTAAAGAAGTTAGTAGATGACAATGCAATTACATTTGTTGCAAAAGGTGCCCCGACTTTGGTCTCCATACTTTCACCTAGCATGTTTAAAGACCCCACACAAAAAAATATGAATAATAAAAATTAGTTAAAAACAACGGGGTTCTTTGGCTGTGGAGCCAATATTTCCAAGTGTTGCCCTTATGCCAAAAAACCCCAAAATTTTCATCTCCATGCACAATAAAAAACAGTTTAATATTACAACTAGAGTTGATCGAATCCGTCAAAATCTGGGACCGGCGGATCCCTGCCGGATTGAAAATAAAATCCGGATCTGCTCCGGATTCCGGTGCCTATATAAGTCAGAGATTAAAAACGTTTGTGGAGGGGATAGGAGCAAGCGCGGCATACTAACCAAGACACTGTCATGGCAGCACACTCCTTCCGGGTCCCGCTTTTCCCTTCCAGAGCCAACAATTCAATATTCATTGTTTTGCCCGCCCACCGGTGCATGTAATTGGTTGCAGCTAGATGCACCCCCACCCTGAGTGTCAGCATGTCAGCTGACTGCAACCAATCACAGGCGGCAGTACGGGGTAAGCAGTGCAAGTGTCTGCGGGTCAGTATGGTGAACGTGCATGTCTTTCAGAAACACATGCACGCTCCTGTCAGAAGTGTGCGGCTGTGCAAGTAATGCGCTGCCAGACTCTTCCAAGTCTGACATGACATCAGCTGGCACAGCCTGCCGCTCTCTGAACATGAGCGTCCATGTACAGAGAAACACATGCATGCTCCTGTCAGAAGAGTGCGCAGCTGTGTCGGTGATGTGGCTTTTTTATTATGTAAATAAATCATTTAAAAAAAAAACAAAAAAAAAAACAACGTGCGGTCTTCCCCTAATTTTTATCCCTAGCCATGATAATGCCAGCTGGGGGCTGGTATTCTCAGCCCGCGGCCGCTCGGTATTGTCGCATCTATTAGATGTGACAATCCTCCTGATGCAATACCGGCTCTTCTCGATTGCCCTGGAGCGGTGGCAATCTGGGTAATAAGGAGTTAATAACAGCGCACAGCTGCTACTACTGTAAACCCTAGGTTAGTAATGGCACAGGCGTATATGAGACACCTGCAACACAATAACCTGTAAATAAAAGTAAATAAACACAGACACAGAGAAAAATCCCTTATTTGGAATAAAGTACAAATCACACACTCTCCTTCACCTCTTTATTAACCCCCAACACCCTGCAGCTCTGGCGTAATCCACACGAGGTCCCATGCTGCTTCAGCTCTGCTACTAGCCAGTGGCTATAGAGCACAATCGCTGGCTGTGCAGAGAATGACAGCAGCGATGACTGCATGGCAGGCAGATACTGTCACAGGCTGGGGGCGCATGTGCCTGCAACCAATCACAGACAAGAGGACGGCCGGTGGGCAGGGAAAACACGGAAAGCTGTGTGTATACAATGCACAGTACAGGAAGTGAATGCGCCACCCGAAAGTAGTGTGCCACCATGACACCAATTATCGGTAAGTATGAAACGCTGTTTTATTTCTGTTTTTCTTTATTTTTCAATTATTTTCCCCAGTGCCAGATCTGGATCGTGCACCCGGTATTCCGGATCCGGGTGTGGCACCCAGAAATCTTTGAAACCGCGTGGATCCGGATTTTTTACAGTTCGGATCTGCTCAGCCCTAATTACAACTTTTATTAACTGTAACACAACTAATGTAATCTATTTAATTATTTGTGAACTATGTATTAAACAATATCTTGGTTGTACTTTGAACTTCTTAAAAATGAGGATCCGCAAGCATCTGTCTGATGCTACTAATTTACATACGGTTGGAGCTTCTGTGGTCTCCCGACATTTTTTTAAACTGCACGGTGGTAATTTGAAAGGTTTTTTTTGTTGGCATTGAACAGGTTTTCAAACCGGAGAGAGGAGGAGATTTTCGGAAAAAAGTACTAGCTAGAGAGAGCAAGTGGATGTGAACAGTGGAAACCAGAACTCCATAAGGTTTTAATAGTAAAATGGACCTTGCTACTCAGTACTAATTGTTTACTTATCGTTTGTTGTTACATTTTGCAACCGTCACTCTTTTTTTCCTCTCTCACTATTTTCTATTTTTTACTTTCTGCTGATATAGACTATTATTAATATCTATATAGGTCTATTATTATATATACTGGTATCATGCCCCTATTGTCTGTTCTTCCTATTAGGTCCGATAATGCATGTTCTATGTATTAATGCATGCATTTATGGGTTTCCATTATCTTTTTTAATACAACTGTATAATGTATTGTATGCCATTTTTTTTTAATTACATGCATATGGAATGCGTTATATTACATCTCATATTTCAGATTTTACATGCATTTTTATGCATTTTTACTAAATATGTATATATATATATATATATATATATATATATATATATGTATATATATATATATATTATTTTTTTTTTTTTACTGTATTTTTGCACTTGTTTTGTGTGTATTTTCTTTGACAGGCTATGTATTCACTCAAGCTTATAGCCTTTCAATTTGTGTTGGAACTATATGTGTTTGTAGCAGGGGCTTTGATTAAATACGTATTATATGCACCTGTGTTACCATAGTTTCTATGGGATCAGCTGCTTATATAGATGCCCTTTCACACTGAAACATCAGTTTTGGCTTGGACCGTGAGCAGGGCGGATAGTACCGCCAAAACGCATAGTCCGTCTCTGTGTGTGTCTTGCATGTACCATATGCCATTAGTTGGAAGAAATTTTTTTTACTGCCACCTGGATTTCCGACTTATATACATATATATATATATATATATATATATACACCCGAAATATTTTGCAAATACAATAGTTCGAATGCAAACTCCACCAATAGATAGATAATATATAAAATAATATCTGCTACATAATAATTGGTGGGTAACAATTATAAACATATACAAGTGCATCTCAATAAATTTGAATATTATCAAAAGGTTAATTTATTTCTGTAATCCAATACAAAAAGGGAAACGTATATTATATAGAGTCATTACACACAGAGTGATCTATTTCAAGTGTTTTATTCTGTTATTATTGATGATTCTGGCTTACAGCCAGTGAAAATCCAGACGTCATTAACTCAGAAAATTAGCTAACATTAGAAAAAAAATATTTTTAACTCAGAAATATTGGCCTACTGAACAGTCTGTACAGTAAATGCACTCAATACTTGGTTGAGGCTCCTTTTGCATGAATTACTGTATTAATGCGGTGTGGCATGGAGGTGATCAGCCTGTGGCACTGCTGAGGTGTTATGGAGGCCCAGGTTGTTTTTGTGACGCCCTGGACTAGTTAGGTCGTCCCAGGTAGTTCCATGCACACACACACACCCTCCCCTTAGAAAGGTGACATCAGCCAACCTACATACCTTTGTCACCACCCTCCGGATTTTATGTCCACACCAGGGGGGCAGAGCCAGGAGGTTGGCTCCACCCACTGAGGAGTTCACAGGCCCGGAGGCGGGAAAACAGTGAGTTGAGAGAGTAGTCTTGACAGAGAGTGAGGAGAGTCAAGTTCAAGGGCAGACCTGTGCCCAGGCCTGCCAAATAGTACACTTGGTGTCTGGGTTGGAGCCCATGCACCACTGGCAAAGAGGCAGACGGTGGTGGCTGCCTGCAGGACCTGGGATTACAGCCAGTGGAACCGTAGGGACCGGGGTCGGGCGGTGGCCCGCCGGTATCGAACCGGGGAACCAATTTGGAAACCGGAGCACCAAGAGGGGTACTCAGACCCAGTACGAGGCCCAGAAACCACTAGGCTAAGTCGAATCAACTGATTGAGGGCTGGACTTTAGGACTTTTCCCACACAAGACGGGACTGAAGACAACAGCCCAACCATTAGGGTAAAGCCTCCACCAAGGCATAGATAACCAAGGGGCCAGCGTCTGCGGGCAAACAGGGCTCTCCCGACACACAGCAAGCCGGGGAGCGGACTACCGTTGCTTAGGCATAGGAGTCATAACGTCTACACTAAAGAGGTGCAGGAGAAAGGCGGAAACCACCAACCTGTTAAGGGGAAGCTGCAGCCGGCTGCGGGCACCGTTCATCATCCCGTTTGGTTTATCAGAGACTCCAGTGTGTTGAATCATAGTGAGTACACCAGTTCCTTCGGGCCGCGCACCACGCCGCACTGCACCAGCACCCAGCACGAACCCATCCCCTCGCCTCAGCACCTCCTTCGGGCCCCCGGGACCATCATCCCCCTACCCACGGAGGGGGTCAACACCAAGCTGCGCAACACCATCCCCGGGAGCCTAGTCAATGACAGCGGTGGTGTCCATCCATTCACCACAACCCGTGGGTGGCGTCAGAAACTTAAATCTCCTACAAACCACCGCGGCCCCGGCCGTGGAACTCCCCACCGAAATCCCTACGTGTAGCGCCAATCCCAATCCCCTTTCAGAGTGACGTGACGCCCCGGGTCCGTGGAAGAGCTCGAGCCACCCACCGATGAGCATGAATCCGAGCGGCTCGGCAGCCGGCCGAGCCCCGGGGTGTTACACTTTGATAGCAGCTTTCAGCTCGTCTGCATTGTTGGGTCTGGTGTCTCTCATCTTCCTCTTGGCAATACCCCATAGATTCTCTATGGGGTTTAGGTCAGGCGAATTTGCTGGCCAGTCAAGCACAGTGATACTGTGGTTATTAAGCCAGGTATTGGTACTTTTGGCAGTGTGGACAGGTCAGGTGCCAAGTCCAGCTGGAAAATGAAATTTCTGTCTGCAAAAAGCTTATCGGCACAGGGAAGCATGAAGTGCTCTAAAATTTCCTGGTAGACGGCTTCGCTGTCTTTGGTCTTGATAACACATAGCGAACCCACACCAACAGTGGGACATGGCTCCCCAATCACTGATTGTGGAAACTTCACACTAGACCTCAAGTAGCTTGGATTGTGGCCTCTCCACTCTTCCTCCAGACTCTGGGACCTTGATTTCCAAATGAAATGCAGAATTTACTTTCATCTGAAAACAACACCTTGGACCACTGAGCAATAGTCCAGTTCTTTTTCTCCTTGACCTTGGTAAGACGCTTCTGGCGTTATCTATTGGTCATGAGTCGCTTAACACAAGGAATGCGACAGTTGTAGCCCATGTTCTGGATACGTCTGTGTGTGGTGGCTCTTGAAGCACTGACTCCAGCAGCAGTCCACTCCTTGGGAATTTTCTTAGAATACTGCGATTATACCAGTTGCTTGTGCACCTTTTTCTACCACACTTATTCCTTCCACTCAACCTCGCATTAATATGCTTGGATACAGCACTCTGTGAACAGCCAGTTTCTTTAGAAATGACTTTTTGTGGCTTACCCTCCTTGTGGAGTGTGACAATGACTGCCTTCTGGACATGTGTTAAGTCAGCAGTCTTCCCCATGATTGTGTAGCCTACTGAACCAGACTAAGGGACCATTTTAAATGCTTAGGAAGCCTTTGCAGGTTTTTTGTAGTAATTATTCTAATTTTCTGAGATAATGATTTTTGGGTTTTCATTGGCTGTAAGCCATACTCATCAAGATAAACAGAAATAAACACTTGAATAGATCACTTTGTTTGTTTGTTTGTTATATAATATATGTTTCCCTTTTTGTATTAAATTACTGAAATAGATCAACTATTTGATAATATTCTAATTTATTGAGATGCACCTCTATATTAGTATATATATATATATATATATATATATATATATATATATATATATATATATTTGACAGAGCCAATATGCAAAACATCCCCTAGATGGCAACCTTCTGTGATGAAAATACCTGCCAGTTCACCGTATACCTAACCATGCTCACTGCTTAATAATTCCTTTACAAAAATAAATGAACAACATACCTATATAAGTGCACACTCAGAAGAAGCATGTCGGGATGGAGGGAATTGCTGCAGTGGCCTGTATCACTATTGATGCACTTATATAGGTGTATTTATTAAAATTTACATTTTAATTAATACTATAGCTGCTATATCTAAATAATGTAATGGTATTTCAATCATTTATTTCAGTTTAATACTATTGGACTGTCTATAATATTGTTGCTGAGCACCATCCTAGTGAGTAAAATATCACAGTTAAAATGCACAAGGCCTTGTGCCCACAGGGTGGTTTTTTGCATTTTTTCTAGCATTTTTCCTTGCTTGTTATAACCAATAAAAGCAAGTAAAAATCATCCCAGCAAAGTCTATGAGAATCATGACTTGCTGTGCCCATGTTGCTTTTTTTTCCCTTGCTTTTTTTGTTGCTGAAAAAAGAAGCAACATGTCAATTGTTTTAGCGTTTTTTCCTGCTTTTTTTCCCCAATTGACTTCAAATGAGTCAGTGAAAAACGCAGGAAAAACGCATGTGTAATGCCCCTATAGCTTTTTTTTGTGCGTTTTTTTGTGCTTTATAACATCACTGGGGTTCCCTGCAATAGAGATGAGCGATCCTAATAGGCAAAGATCTGAAAAAATTCTACGATTTTTGACCAGATCAGGATCGGTCATCTGATCATTTATTGCAAGAGATCTTTGCAAGGATAAGTAAATGATTGGATGGAAAAAAACATCCTCTCCCTGCCCAGTCATGTCAAGTATTAGCATGGCTGTGATCGGCCACTGTAAAAAAAAAAAGGAAGCAAAAACGGTTAAGGCAGTACATACTTACAGAGACCCCGCGGCTGCAGCATTACTTCCGGGCTCGACAGTTGTTTCTAATGAATATTCACTGGTTTCCCTGCCCACTGGCGTATCTGATTGGCTACAGTCAAACCCCCGCCACTAGACAGCGTCTGTTGATTGGTTCAAAATACTGGTGCTGCCTCAGGGTCTATGGCGTGATATAAAATAAATAAATAAAACAAGTGGCATAGGGTTCCCCTTGTATTGATACCAGCACAGATAAAGCTGGCTACAGGCTGCATCCCCCAGCCATGTGATTATCTTGGCTGTGTATCAAAATAAGGGGAACCACATGCGGCTTTTTTTTTATTTAAAGAAATAATTTTAAAAAACAAAATGCGGTCCCCCCTAATTTTGATACCCATCCATGATAAAGCCCGACAATTGGGGGCTGGTATTCTCAGCCTGTGGAGTCCTATGGTTATTAGGCCACCCCCCACGCTAAGATTTGCAATCTGCAGCCACCCAGGATTGTTACAAGCCCGGCACTTTACCCGACTCTTCCCGATTGCCTTGGTGCGGTGGCAATCGAGGTAACATGAAAGGTTAATAACAGCCCACAGCTGCCACTAAGTTCTAGATTAGTGATAGCAGGCATCTATGACACCCCCCATCACTAATCTGTAAGTTAAAGTAAACATAAACACCGAATAAAATCCTTTTTTGAAATAAAAGTAAAAGAAACACCGTTTACGACTTTATTAACTTTAAAATACCCCTGAAGGTCCAACGTAATCCACACGAAGTCCCATGAAACATGACCAAATGCTGTAGCAGCAGGTAGAGAGTGAGTCTTGATCAGCGGTGACATCACCCAGGTTAGTGACGGTCACAGCTGGGTGTTCATGTGTGACCGTAGGTAACCTAAGTGACGTCACAAGGTGAATCGCATTCATTCTGGTGGATCACCGGGGTCTCCTGCAGATCCACCAGCACGAACGCGATTCACCTTGTGAGGTCACCGGGTTTCCCTGCACCTAGACCTCGCGGTCTTTACCGTGGGACTTTGCTGGAGGGAAGTCCAGTGATGTAGGTGCTCTGGTCTATGAGGCGATCCGTACTATGGCAGCGATCGGGCCCCCATGATCCCTCTCCCTGCGTTCTGATTGCTGCAATCGCACTGATTGCAGTGTTCAGGGGGTTAAATTGACCAGGAGCAGCATAAGCACCATTCTGAGCAGAAAGAGCCAGGTCCCGGCTGTAACATTAGCTGGAGACCCGGCGTCGTCTGCGGGGGCACAGCGTCTGAACCCCCATGGTCACCATGACAAAAAAAAAGCTTAAAAAAGCATGAAATAAAGCATGTGAAAAAGCATGAAAACAAGCATGAAAAAACAAAAACGTATGAAAAAAAGCACATTTTTTCAGCAGCTCTTTTCCTGCCAAGACATGCTTTTTTGTGCTGAAAAAAAAGGCTATGTGCCCATGGTGCTAAGCGCTGTTTTATTTATCCTGCAGAAAAAAAGTCCACATATAGCTGATCCAACCAAAAAAAAAAATCCTCAATCCTCAAGTGGTTAAATACTTTCATTCTTAAGAAATATGAAAAAAACACAAAAAAAATGTAAAAAAAAATAAAAATTTGTAATTGTCTCATCTGAAATACCTTATATGCATTATATTTTACTCAGGGAATGGTGGAGGTATATGTTCTAAGTTTTCCAAATTTAAAGATGCACCTGATAAAGAGGAATCGCGAAACACTGGACTAGTAACTATACAAAAGTACGGACAATATTTGCCACCAAGACTTATTCATATTACTCTGGCGCATGAATTTGGACACAGCATGGGCTCTCCTGTAAGTAAGAATATATACAGTGGTAGCTGGTTTAAAATTAAAAAATATGCAATATGTTCAGAATGTTAGTTTCAGGAATTTGTTCATGATCATTGCATAGATTGCACTGATAAGCAAAAGGGTAACAATGTTTTGAACTTTTGGGCTCCATATCTTACCATCCACTTCAGCTTTGAGCGTGAGACTGCCTTCCTTTTATAGACAATCTTGGCTACATAGATAAATTTGACTAGCAACTATTTAGCATATGGTTAGTTAGACAGATTCTTGTCATGTCACTGCATTGTTACTGTTTTGCTCCTGATGGTGCAAAATATTTTCATCCTGAATACTACAAATTACAACCTGTTCTTACTTTCCCTAATAGCTCAGTGTGTCAATAGGTTAATTCTAAAGTGAAAGATTACTGATTCAGTTTGTGGAGCCGCAAAGAAAAGAGAAACCGTGTTATCCAACACATCAACAGTCTCTCGACCAAGAAAATTGCCAAACTGCATCATATGAGTGCCGTTACAGGTGAAAGAATATGAAATGATGTCTGTCCATCTAGTCAAAAGCCAAGAGGTGGTCCAGGCAAAATAATGGAGTCAACAAGCCGGCTCATCACAAGGTCTATCCGTTCTGGTGGGACAAACATGACAGTGGAGGCGGATCGTATGTTTTGTAATAGTCAGATTATAGACATCCATGCAAGAATCATGTGATGCAAATTACACAAGTCAGGAATGGTGGTGCAAAAAAAAAAGGTGAAGAAGCCTCAACTTCAATACCATCATAAGAAGCATTAGCCCGGGAGTGGAAAAAGTATAAAAAGTGGACAGTAGTAGATTAGCAATGGGTGATTTGGAGGGATGAGACGAAGGTCAATAGAATAGGCTCTGATGGGTGCAAATGAGTCTAGAAGAAACAAGGGAGATAAGGCTAACGGATCGAGACATTGAAGGAACTGTCAAGTTTGGATGTGGAAGCCTGATATTATGGGGTTATTTCATAGCCAAAGGTGTTACATAATTGACCAGGATCAATAGAGGTCTCAACGCTGAGCTATATGTGAGTATCCTACAAGACAAGTTACTTTGTACACTTGAGTCCAATTAGTATGAAAAGGACGATATAGTGTTCCAGTAGGACAATGACTCAAAGCATACATCAAGATTAGCAAAGAAATGGTTCAATGTCAATTAAGAAGTGCTGGATTTGTCCCCACAGTCACCAGACCTCAACCCAATCAAACACATGAGGGTGGAGTTGAAGAAAAAGCTGTATACATACCCAAGTGAGCTGAACTGTATGCGCCAACATTGGGAATGTTTATTAACAAATAACTCCAGACCCACATTTTATACAACCTTATGATTAGACTCGATTACATGCTTTAAATTCAAAACGAAAGAGTCATTATGCCAAATTATATTTTGCAACGTGCAATCAAAAAAACTTGTATTGAAGTATAAAGTGCATGTATTAAAAGCGAGAAGGATTTACAATTATTCGTTCAGTGGTAAAATACACGGATACAGGGATAATTACGGAGCCTTTAGCAATGGCACAAACAATAGTAATTAAAGCATTTCCACCCAGCTGTCTACTGTTTTCAATTTATAATTAGACTGGTATGCAGTTCATACACCACAAAGTCTTATAACAACATTCTTTTAACCCCTTCACGACCGCGGGCAGTAAAGTTATGTCCTATTTTTACGTGACCTAACGACCAGGGACGTAATTTTACTGCCTAAAATTCATTTGATTGCCGTGGTCATTGCCGTGGGCATAGCTTTCAAATGATGTCCCCTGCTGTTTCTTACAGCAGGAGACCTTTGCTTGACCCCAGGGGGGGTGGCATCGCCACCCCCTATTGACGATCGTTGTGATTGGCTGTTCAAATCTGAACCGCAAAGCACATTGATTGCACTGGTTTCAGCTAAAACAATGCCTGAACCAGTGCGATACTGTGAGATCCTGCTATGAGGCGCTGCAGCAGCTGCAGCAGATCATAGCTAGAGCTCAAACATGGCGTCCCCCCAGCCCCTGCAGCACTGATTGGAGCAATTGTGCTATGACACGCAATTGCTCCAATCAGCATGCAGTGGGACGGTCTGATCTGGAGATGACCGCCCTCCCCAGGCTTCTGTTGGTCTGGGAAGCCCTCCCCCAGCATGTCTGCAGCGTGTGCCGGCTGATACTTGTACTACTGTACCGCCCCGCGAGCTCGGCTGCGACCGCCGAGCCGCTCGGATACGTGCTCGTACTGCGGGTGGTGGCTCGAGCCTCTCACGGACCCGGGGGTCATGTCGCTCTGCAAGGGAGTTGGCGCTACACGTGGGGATTTGGGTGAGGAGTTCCACGGCCGAGGCCGCGGTGGTTTGGTTTGGGATGTAAGTTCGTGACGCCACCCATGGGTTGTGGTGATCGTAGGCACCACCGCTGCGGTGAAGGTATGGGGGCTCCCGGGAGGGGTGTAATGGCGCAGCTAGGTGTTGACCCCTCCGTGGGTAGGGGGTGTTGGTCCCGGGGCCCGGTTGGCGAGGGCCGGGGTGCAGGGTGAAGTGTTGCGGTGCGGTGCGATGCGCGGCCCGAAGGCACTGGTGTACTCACTATGACACAAGACACCAGAGTCTCTGGTAAACCAAACGGAGTGATGAACGGGGCCCGCAGGCGGCTGCAGCTTCTCCCAGAATAGGTTGGTGGTTTCCGCCTTTCTCCTGCACCTCTGTGTGTAAATGTTTGACTCCTATGCCTAGACACCAGTAGTCCGCTCCCCGACTTGTATATACCCTAGGAGCCCGTTTGTCCGCAGACGCTGGCCCTTTGGGTCTCTATGCCTTGGCGGTGGCTTTACCCTGTATGGTTGGGCTGTTGTCTTCTAACAGGGCTTGTGTGGGATAGGTCCTTAAGTCCAGTCCGCAATCAGTTGATTCGACTCGGCCCTGACGGTTCAGGGCTTTGTACTGGGTCTGAGTACCCTGCCTGGTGCTCCGGTATCCAGTTGGCTCCCCGGTTCGGTTCCGGCGGGCCACTACCCTGTCCCGGTCCCTTACGGTTCCACCGGTCATCTTCCCGGTCTCTTGCAGGTGGCCACCACCGTCAGCCTCCTTCCCAATGGTGACTGGGCTCCGACCCAACCACCTGGTAGTCTCTTGGCAGGCCTGGACACAAGACTGCCCGTGAACTTGACTGCTCTACACCTTCTCTAGAACTAGACTTTTCCCCAACTTGAACCTGACTCTGTGTTTTCCCGCCTCCAGACCTGTGAACTCCTCGGTGGGCAGAGCCAACCGCCTGGCTCCACCCCCCCCTGGAGTGGACATCAAACCTGGAGGGTGGTGATAAGGTTTTTAGTTTGACTGACATCACCTAACCGGGAGGGGGGTGTGGTGTTGTGTGTGACTACCTGGGAAGACCTGACTAGACCAGGGTGTCACACTAGCACGTCGCCGCTGCTGCCGCTGCTGATGCCGCTGCCCGATCGCCGCTCCTGCTCCACGTGAGTATTGCGCTCCCCCTGATGGTCCATGTGCGCTCCCGTGATCACCCCTGCGCGCTCCCATGATCACCTCTGCTCGCTCCCGTGATGGCCCCTGCTCCTGACCCCTGCTGATCTGCCCCCCCCCCCGCGATCTCTATTCCGCTCCCATTCTCCTGCCTCTGCTTCTCCGGTCTCCCCCTCCCCCTCTCCATCTTCTCTCCCTCCGACGTCCCCTACCTGCCTTCACCGAGTCGTCCGAGGTCTTCACTGGCCCGATCACATCTGCCTCCATCCCTGGGTCTTCTGATGAGCTGTCCAAACTCCTGCCTGCTGCTCCTGTAAGAAGCTGTCAACTTGCTGCCTTCTATTCCTCCTGCATTTCCTCTGGTCAGTGATCCTCGTGCAAATCTTCTGGGTACTGTAAGTATAAATTTTTTTTTTTATATCCCCTTTCCGTTTTTACACCTCATCCGTCCGTGCGTGCCGCCAAGCGCTGATCAGTGATGCAGATAACGTATCTGCATCCGTGGTCAATTTTCGGCGGGGGCCTTTTTTTTTTGTCCATATCTTGCGTCGTTTTTTTACATCTCATCCGTGTGTGCATCCTGCAGCGGCCGAGCGCTGATCAGGGATGCATATAACGGATCGGCATCCTTATTCAATTTTCTGTGTGACTTTTTTTTTCCGTATCCCCGACGCTTTTTGTATCTCATCCAACAGTGCTTCTTGCAGCGGCTGATCAGTGATGCACGGTGTCTGTGTTTTTGAAAAGTCAAATGGTGCTCCTTCTCTTCCAAGCCCTGCTGTGCGCCCAAACAATTGATTTCCACCACATATGAGGTATCTGCGTACCCAGGAAAAATTGCACAACACGTTTTATAGTGCATTTTTTCCTGATACCGTTGTAAAAAAAAAAGTTACCTGGTTGAAGCAAAACTTTTGTGGTAAAAAAAAATAATAATTTTCACGGTTCAACGTTATCGACTTCTGCGGAGCCCCTGGGGGTACAACGGGCTCACCAAACATCTAGATAAATTACTTGAGGGGTCTAGTTCCAAAATTGGGTCATTTGTGGGGGAGCTCCACTGTTTAGGCACTATAAGGGATCTCCAAATGTGACATGGCGTCCGCTAATCATTCCAACCAATTTTGCTGTCAAATGGTGCTCCTTCTCTTCTGAGCCCCACCATGCGCCCAAACAATTACTTTCCACCACATATGAGGTATCTGCGTACTCAAGAAAAATTGCACGATACGTTTTATGGTGCATTTTTTCCTGATACCCTTGTGAAAAAAAAGCTACCTGTTTCAAGTAACAGTTTTGTGGTAAAAAAAAAAAAAATTGTATTCATGGCTCAACATTATTAACTTCTGTGGAGCCCCTTGGGGCTCACTAAACATCTAGATATATTCCTTGAGGGGTCTAGTTTCCAAAATGGGGTCACTTGTGGGGGAGCTACATTGTTTAGGCACCTCAGGGGGTCTCCAAATGCAACATCACGTCAGCTAATGATTCCAACCAATTTTGCTGTCAAATGGTGCTCCTTCTCTTTTGAGCCCCGCTGTGTGCCCAAACAATTACTTTCCACCACATATGAGGTATCTGCATACTCAGATGAAATTGCACAATACGTTTTATGGTGCATTTTTTCCTGATACCTTTGGGAAAAAAAGCTACCTGGTTCAAGCAACAGTTTTGTGGTAACATTTTTTTTTTCTTTTCATGGCTCAACATTATAAACTTATGTGAAGCCCCCAGGGGTTCAAAGTGCTCACCAAACATCTAGATACATCTATTGTGAGGTCTAGTTTCCAAAATGGGGTCACTTGTGAGGAAACTCCATTGTTTAGGCACCTCAAGGGGTCTCCAAACCCGACATGGCGTCTGCTAATGAGTCCAGCTAATTTTGAGCTCAAAAATTCGAATGGCACTCCTTCCCTTCAGAGTCCTGCTGTGCGCCCAAGCTATTGATTTTTACTACACATGAGGTACTCAGGAAAAAATGCACAATAAATTTTATGGTGCATTTTTCCTGATACCCTTGTGAAAAAAAAAGCTACCTAGTTGATGCAACAGTTTTGTGGTAAAAAAATGTTTTTTCTTTTCACGGCTCAACATTATAAACTTCTGTGAAGCCCCCAGGGGTTCAAAGTGCTCACCAAACATCTAGAAAAATTATTTGAGGGCTCTAGTTTCCAAAATGGGGTCACTTGTGGGGGAGTTCCATTGTTTAGGCACCTCAGGGGGTCTTCAAACCCGATATGGCGTCCACTAATGAGTGCAGCTAATTTTGCGTTCAAAAATTCGAATGGTACGCCTTCCCTTCCGAGCTCTGCCGTGTGCCCAAACAATAAATTTTTACCACATATGGGGTATCAGTGTACTCAGGAGAAATTACACAATAAATTGGTGCATTTTCTCTTTTCTCCCTTGTGAAAATGCAAAATTTTATGGCTGTTAAAAAGTAAAATTTTCATTTTTTCTTTCCATATTGCTTTGGTTCCTGTGAAACACCTAAAGGGTTAATAAACTTCTTGGATGTAGTTTTGAGCAGTGTGAGGGGTGCAGTTTTTAGAATAGAGCCACTTTTGGGTATTTTCTGTCACCTAGGCCTCTGAAAGTGACCTCAAATTTGATGTGGTCCCTAAATAAATGATTTTGCAAATTTTGTTGGAAAAATTAGAAATTGCTGATGAACTTTGACCCCTTCTAACTTCCTAACAAAAAAAATGTTTGTTTCGAAAATTGCATTGATGTAAAGTAGACAAGTGGGAAATTTTATTTAGTAACTATTTTGTGTAACATAATTCTCGGATTTATGGGCATAAATTTTCAAAGTTTGAAAATTGCGAAATTTTTGCAAATTTTCCAAAATTTTCACAAACGCAAAAAATATCGGTTTAAATTTACCACTATCATGAAGTACAATATGTCACGAAAAAACAATGTCAGAATCGCCAGGATCCGTTGAAGCGTTCCAGAGTTATAACCTGTCAAAGTGACACTGGTCAGAATTGCAAAAAATGGCCCGGTCATTAGGGTGTTTTAGTCGCCGGGGAGTGAAGGGGTTCAAATAGAAATCAATGCATTGCACACCATTCCATATTAGGCCCTGTACGCACTGAAAAATGGAATTTTCTCAAGAAAATTCCGCAGGCATTGAAAGATTTCCGAACCCGCGGTAAAAAACCGCGGCAAACCGCACCCGAAAACCGCATGCGGTTTGCCGCGGTTTGCTGCAGTTTTACTGTGGTATTGTTCGCGGTATTGCCGCGGTTTTGCCGCGTGTGGGTTGGTACATGTGCTTTATTGCATTCAATGCAATAAAGCACATTGAAAAAAAAAAAAAAGTCATTTCATTCTGAGATAGATAGATAGATAGATAGAGGGATAGATAGAGAAATAGACAGATAGAAGAATAGATAGAGGGATAGATAGAGAGTCCCTGTGAGCAGACGCTGCATTTCTCCCGAGCGGTAATGGGAGTTCACATTACCGGCCGTGGGAAATGCCCTGTGGTTACCTCTCTGCTGTCTCGTTGCGAGGCTGCATTCAGCGCTGTGTCAGTCGCGGCTGGATGCAAGCATCGCAGGACGTGGATTACGCCGGAGCTGTGTGTTTCGGGGGGGGTTAATAAAATGGTGAACCAGGAGCTTTTTTGTGTTTTATTTAAAATAAAGGATTTTTCGGTGTGTGTTTTTTCACTTTACTTACGGGTTGATCATGTCAGCTGTCTCATAGACGCTGCCATGATCAAGCCTGGACTTAGTGGCGGCGATCCGCCGCCATTAACTCCTTACATTACCTTGATTGCCACTGCATCACGGCAACAAGAAGAGCTGGGGACACTCCGGTACTGCAGCATAATGCATGCGACAGTCCCGGGGCAGCTGCGGCTGATATTCTCGGCTGCGAGAGGTGGGAGGGAGGCGGGGGACAATAACCCTGCCCCTCGCCCTCCCCAGCCTGAGAATACCGGGCCGCCGCTGTGTGCTTACCTCGGCTGGAAGGTAAAAATACGTCGGAGCCCACGTGTTTTATTTTCTATATTTCCGTTTGCTTTCTATGTGTATTCTATATGTCTGTGTCTGTGTTCTATGTCTGTGTCTGTGATGTCTGTGATGTGTGTGATGTGTGTGTGTTTACTCTGCTCCGCTTTCTCTTCCTGTCATAATGACATCACTTCCCTGCAAACCGCAGGCAGCGATGTACATTACCGCAGGTAAACCGCGAAATACCGGAGGGAATAACGCAGGAAAACGCAGTGAACCGCACAGAATTTGCTGCCTGCGTTATTCCTTGCGGGATTTCATGATTACATTGGAGTCAATGGAGTGAAATCCTGCAGCGACGTGCGGAAAAGAAGTGACATGCAATTGTTTTTGCTGCGGGAATCCTGCAGCAAAACATGCAGCTGTCAAATTCCGCTTAGTGCGCACAGGATTTTTTTTCCCCATAGGATTTGCTGGTGAATCACTGCAGAGATGTTATGAACATTTTCTGCAGCGAAACATGCAGCAAAACCCCAGGAAATCCGCGGCAAAAAACGGCAAGTGCGCACAGGGCCTTATATATACATTTTTCCTTAAACATCAAATGTATACAAAACACCAGTCTATATGGAGTTATAGATATACAAGCCGTCAGGTAGATTACACCATCATTCCCCGCACGCCACCAAGAATGTGGACATGCGACATTTGAATATTATGTGCAATAATAAAAGACATAAAAGCAATGAGCAGTTTACAGTGCTATTATACCAGTATTATACCACTATTCCCCATGTGGGTTTAAAAAGTACTAAGTGCAAATAGGCTACGTTGCCATTGCCCGCAGCTCAGAAGCATAGGTGTATAACATACAAACGAGCATTGACAAACATACAAACAAGATCAGTAACTTGCTCCGCTATTACCCATGTGGGTTGAAAGTGACAAGTGTGAACAGGCTCAAGCCTGATACCCATACCCAAGTGAACTGAACTGTATGCACCAACATTGGCAATATGTAGAAAAGACCTGGGATCAGATTTCGGTCGAGGCATACTTAAATCTGATTGAGAGGATTCAGAAGGATTCAGGCAGTGTTGAAAGACAAAGGTGGATTTACAAAATACTAACAATATAATAAAAATTAATAATTTGATTTATAGGTACAAAACAGTAATAATGCAGTGCCATGACAAGAATCTGCATAACTAATCATATGCTATTCTGAGATAGCCAAAATGATTTTCTATAAGATGAAGGTAGTCTCACTCTCAAAGCTGTAGTGGATTGTGAGATATGGACCTGAAAGTCAAAAGTTCAAAACATTGTTAGACTTTTGCTTGTCAGGGGAAATATAGGCCCAATTCGGAGGGTTCCCCTACCAGGTTCAGAGAATGATGTGATGCTCCATGAGTCCATAGAGTGTGTAATTGTGCCATAAGTGGTTGTTCACTTTAACCAGTCGAACAGTGCCACTGTGCATCTTTAAAAGGCCACACCATGCCCCAGCCTTCCCTGCCTAGTTGTTTCTCATAGCGTTGCACCAAACACTGGTGACCAGAAAAATGCCCACAGGAAAATTGCCCACAGGAAAAATGCCCACATATAAATTGCCCACAGGAAAAATGCCCACAGGAAAATTGCCCACACGGAAAATTGCCCACGTGGAAAATTGCCCACATGGAAAATTGCCCACACAGAAAATTGCCAATTGCAGCATCAGAAAGTTTCAGATCTATGATATTTGAGGTGCAAGGTGAGGATGTTCACATGATATGTGAAAAATATCCACAGAAAATTGCCAACAGACATGAATGCCCACTAGGATTGGGGACCATGTAACCCAGAATGAGAACATATATACCAGTAAGGGGGCATATATACCAGGATGGAGACAACGTGAACCATACATACCAGGATGAAGACCTTATATACCAGCATTGGGACATATATACAAGGATGAGGACATATTCACCAGGATGATAGGCATAAATACCAGGACGTGGGACATTACTACATAATGAATGGGGAGGGGAGGCAGTTCATAAGTCTTGATAGAAGTTAGAACGCTACAAGGGCCCATACATGTGAAAAACATGCATGTGGTGGGGTCAGGTCCAAATTTCACACTGGGGCCCATTGGACTCTAGTTACACCACTGCAAAAACACAGGGCTGCCACTAGGGATTTCAGGACCCCATACTGGCAAAATTTCTGGGCCCCCTTGAGACTCCGCATAGTTGCACCCCAGCTCTGCCTCCACCCCTCAAACCTTCCACACTCCTGATGTCATGCTTGGAAAAATGTGTGTGTGTGCATATATATATAATCTAATATATAAAGCTGTATGTATGTATGCCTCATGTGACTCAGAAAACGTCAGACTATGTTTGAGGAGAAAATTTAACCCCACGCTTTAGCTTTTCACCAAAGATCCTGCCTCCATTAAAGTCAACGGAGCTGGGAGCTACAGGTCATTAATAGGAACTGTGATTGGTTGCTATAGGAACAAAGGACATTCTTAGTATAAGAAGCTTATGTGTGAGATAATATGATATCGGAGGGGAGACAGAGAAAGAAAGATAGAGACAGAGGGAGACAGAGAGAGACAGACAGTGAAAGAGACAAAAAGAGAGAGGCAGACAGGGAGAGAGGCAGACAGGGAGTGAGACCGACAGGGAGTAAGACAGACAGGGAGCGAGACAGACAGGCAGAGGGAAAGAGGCAGACAGGGAAAGAGGCAGACACACAGGCAGAGACAGACACAAAAGACAGACGGACAGAGACAAACAGGGAAAGAGACAGACAGAGAGACAGACAGAGTGAGGCTGGGAGAGAGGGACAGTGGGAGAGAGAGACAGAGAGTCAGCTACCAACCCAGGCAACTCTGGATATTTTAGCTAGTGTGTATGTGTATATATATATATATATATATATATATATATATATATACTAGCTGTACTACCCGGCTTCGCCCGGGTTAATAACTGTTTTTAACAAAATAGAATGTATTAACAAAAATGTATTCTGCACACAAAAACCATAAAGCAAATAGATATAAATGTAATTATAATGTCTGTCTCCCCCTCTGTATGTATCTCTCTGTCTCTCTCTATCTCTTTGTCTGTCTGTCTCTTTCCCTGTCTGTCTCTGACTGTCTCTTTCCCTGTCTGTCTATCTATCTCTTTCCCTGTCTGTCTATCTATCTCTGTCACTTTCCCTGTCTCTTTCCCTGTCTGTCTCTTTCCCTCTCTTTCCCTGTCTGTATCTTTCCCTCTGCCTCTTTCCCTGTGTCTGTCTCTTTGTCTGTCTCTTTACCTGTCTTTGTCTGTCTCTTACCCTGTCTGTCTCTTTCCCTCTCTTTCCCTGTCTGTCTGTTTCCCTGTGTCTGTCTCTGTCTCTTTACCTGTCTGTGTCTGTCTCTTAACCTGTCTCTCTCTTTCCCTCTCTTTCCATGTCTGTCTCTTTCCCTGTGTCTGTCTCTTTGCCTGTCTCTTTACCTGTCTTTGTCTGTCTCTTACCCTGTCTGTCTCTTTCCCTCTCTTTCCCTGTCTGTCTGTTTCCCTGTGTCTGTCTCTGTCTCTTTACCTGTCTGTGTCTGTCTCTTAACCTGTCTCTCTCTTTCCCTCTCTTTCCATGTCTGTCTCTTTCCCTGTCAGTCTGTCTCTTTGTCTTTGTCTGTCTCTTTGTGCCTGTCTCTTACCTTGTCTATGTCTGTTTCTTACCCTGTCTGTGTCTGTCTCTTTCCCTGACACGCCAACATTCCATTTAAGGGCGTGGCTGCACATTCTTCTGAAGTTCTGGCTGCACTGTGGCTACCAGCTCCATTCGCTTTAATGGAGGCAGGTTTTTTGGTGAATAACTAAAGCGCGGGGTTAAAATTTTTCCTCAAAAAATATCCTATGACGCTCTCGGGGTCCAGAAGTGTGAGTGTGCAAAATTTTGTGGCTGTAACTGCGACGGTGCAGATGCCAATCCCGGACCATACGACACATTCAGCTTTATATATTAGATATGAAGAAAGGAAGAAATTCCAGCAACTTCAGGAGAAAGTAGAATTTTCTTAAAAAACAGTTTCTTTATTGGTAATAAAAATATTAATATTCCATCCAAGCAAGACAAAAAATTCCATGGCATTCCATGATTAAGACCTATTCAGGTTGAAACGCGTAGGAAACAGCTCCTCTGTCTTGCCTCTCTATTTTTGTCTTGCTTGGATGGAATATTAATATTTTTATTACCAATAAAGAAACTGTTTTTTAAGAAAATTCTACTTTCTCCTGAAGTTGAAGAACCAAAGAGAAGAGTCAGTAACACTACCTTCATGCAAAGAACAATATTTTATTAAACAGTTATATAACAAACACGATTAAAAAGGTTCAAGGTGTGCTGGTAAGGATACAAACAATAGTGGAACATGCACACCATTGCTGGCTATAAGTATATTAGGCAAAGCAGCCTATAGCTGGGACTATGTGTCATAAATAATTTACAAAAATGAGGCACTCAAATGGTTAACCAGAAAAATACATACAGTGCAACAAAGTGCAGAGATGTAATTACTATAGGCAGACAGTCAGTAAGTGATCACTATTGAGTGGAGCAAAACACTCACAAGATAAATGAAAGGAGAGAAAAAACATCACTTTCACTCCTGCCTAACTGGTAACCGAGGGAGGCTTGAAATTACACAAGGTTAGAATGACACATACCCATAGTCGCCAAGTCAGCAAAGGAGGTGCAGTTCCACAGACCCCGACGCGTTTCGCGAGGGCTTCTTCACAATGGGGGTCGCAAAGAATAGTGTCAATCCCAGGGTATAAATACCCACATATCAGCTGTTACAAGTTGCGCGCCATGGCGACGCATATAGCGGCGCATGCGCGGTCAGCCGCAGCGAGTCGCCCGGAAGCTGCGTCAGCACTCCAGTATCTGGGTCCGGGAGGGAAAACCCCTTCAGACGTCACATCCGGCCCATTACCAATAGGAGGCATCTGCAGCAACAAGGCGACGCCGGCCAAGCGCGCATGCGCACAGCGTCACCAGTGATAGGAGATGAATCCCACAGCAGCCATCATGAGAAGGTCGTACCCATAACAGATACAAACCGACGCCATGATGGGAAGGTCAAAACTGGGGAACATATAGTGTCAGCCAAAATCCGAATCCTGGGCACAAATTACATGATTCAGTGCACATATATACAAAGCGAAGTGCAGTACATCATCATGCCTGAAAGTGCATATAACTACAAAAGACAAAATACAAGATACATAATATTGCACTGATAATATGCGTCCAGGTAAGTGGCTGACATTTCAAGATGGTCCCACTGAAAAAATTGTTGTTATTCCATCATCCAAAGAATCATAGGCGGAGTCATATGCAGGGGAAAAGAATCCATTGATGAATAATCACAGCACTAAAAACATTAAAAAACAGAAAATGACACAAAATTAAAAATGTGGAAGGAGAGACTCTGCATATCCCTAATGAAATAAGTGCTAAAAGAACACCCTAAATTTGGGAAAATGAGATCTTTAATACATATATGTAAGATCTCATTTTCCCAAATTTAGGGTGTTCTTTTAGCACTTATTTCATTAGGGATATGCAGAGTCTCTCCTTTCCACATTTTTAATTTTGTGTCATTTTCTGTTTTTTAATGTTTTTAGTGCTGTGATTATCCATCAATGGATTCTTTTCCCCTGCATATGACTCCGCCTATGATTCTTTGGATGATGGAATAACAACAATTTTTTCAGTGGGACCATCTTGAAATGTCAGCCACTTACCTGGACGCATATTATCAGTGCAATATTATGTATCTTGTATTTTGTCTTTTGTAGTTATATGCACTTTCAGGCATGATGATGTACTGCACTTCGCTTTGTATATATGTGCACTGAATCATGTAATTTGTGCCCAGGATTCGGATTTTGGCTGACACTATATGTTCCCCAGTTTTGACCTTCCCATCATGGCGTCGGTTTGTATCTGTTATGGGTACGACCTTCTCATGATGGCTGCTGTGGGATTCATCTCCTATCACTGGTGACGCTGTGCGCATGCGCGCTTGGCCGGCGTCGCCTTGTTGCTGCAGATGCCTCCTATTGGTAATGGGCCGGATGTGACGTCTGAAGGGGTTTTCCCTCCCGGACCCAGATACTGGAGTGCTGACGCAGCTTCCGGGCGACTCGCTGCGGCTGACCGCGCATGCGCCGCTATATGCGTCGCCATGGCGCGCAACTTGTAACAGCTGATATGTGGGTATTTATACCCTGGGATTGACACTATTCTTTGCGACCCCCATTGTGAAGAAGCCCTCGCGAAACGCGTCGGGGTCTGTGGAACTGCACCTCCTTTGCTGACTTGGCGACTATGGGTATGTGTCATTCTAACCTTGTGTAATTTCAAGCCTCCCTCGGTTACCAGTTAGGCAGGAGTGAAAGTGATGTTTTTTCACTCCTTTCATTTATCTTGTGAGTGTTTTGCTCCACTCAATAGTGATCACTTACTGACTGTCTGCCTATAGTAATTACATCTCTGCACTTTGTTGCACTGTATGTATTTTTCTGGTTAACCATTTGAGTGCCTCATTTTTGTAAATTATTTATGACACATAGTCCCAGCTATAGGCTGCTTTGCCTAATATACTTATAGCCAGCAATGGTGTGCATGTTCCACTATTGTTTGTATCCTTACCAGCACACCTTGAACCTTTTTAATCGTGTTTGTTATATAACTGTTTAATAAAATATTGTTCTTTGCATGAAGGTAGTGTTACTGACTCTTCTCTTTGGTTCTTCAATTGTATATATGGAGTCACTACCAGGGATTTTGTATCCTTTATGTCTCTTATAGGGGTTATGGTGATCATTGGTGACCACCAAAAATCTCCCCCACTTGGTTATGTTCAGATGTTGTTTATATTTCTCCTGAAGTTGCTGGAATTTCTTCCTTTCTTCATGTGTTCCCACCCAGGTCAGGGTGTTTCCGTGCACCGGAGGTAAGATTTGGGAGTGAAGAGGGGAGAGCTGAAGTTTCTCCGTTTTTGTTATATATTAGATACACACACACATATACTGTATATACATACATACATACACACACACACACACACACACACACACACACACACACACACACACACACACAAACACACACGGCCAAAAGTGTTAGCACCCTTGAAGTTTTTCCAGAAAAAGAAGTGTTTCCCTAAAAAAATGACATTACAGACATCATTAGGGGGGCGCACAGACATCACTAGGGGGATACACAGACATCACTAGGTGGGTCACACAGACATCACTCGGGGGGCGCAGAGACATCACTAGGGGGTACATAGACATCCCTAGGGGGCCACAGGCATCCCTAGGGAGGCACATACATCCCTAGGTGAGCACAGACATCCCTAGGTGGGCACGAACATCCCTAGGGGTACACAGACATCACTAGGGGGCACAGACATCACTAGGGGGGCAAACAGCACTGGAGGTGGTACACAGCATTGGAGGGAAAACAACACTGGTGGTGATAAACAGCACTGGAGGGGGCTGCACAGACAAAGCACTGGGGGGGCGGCACACAGCACTTGGGGGCTGCACACAGGACTGGAGGCTGCACACAGCACTAAGGGGCTGCACACAGCATTGGGTGGGCTGCACACAGCACTGGGGGGCATGTACACAGCACTGGGGGGCCTGCACAGAGTGCTAGGGGGCTGCACACAGCACTTGGGGGGCTGCACACAGCATTGGGGGCTGCAGGCAGCACTAGGGGACTTCACACAGCATTGGGGGTCTGCACACAGCATTGGGGGGCTGACCTCACTGGAGAACAGGCACACAACAGAGGGGGGACTCCAGGCACACAGCTAAACCCGCTCACACAGTCCCGACCACATTTGTATGTAAGCACCGGAGCACTGCAGCCCCCAGGATTCTTCCCGGGGGGGCGCAGAAAAAGTCATTGCAGGCCCGTGGTTCCAACCCCTCAGCTAAAGCAAAACAGGGACGCCTCCGCCCTCCATCCCCGGCGGTGTTCAGCTCACCGAGCGCCTACCTTTCCCCGCCGGATGCCATGTCTTCGCCACCTCCGCGTTGCCCACAGCACTGTGATGAGGCACAGAGTGATGACCTCGTCACATTGGGCTGTGGGATGACACGCCGACCTGCACTGCTCCATGCGCCTTGTTTCTGGCCTTGTTTTAGCAGTGTGTGTGTGCACTGGCTGAAACGGCCGAGCCCCTCTGCTGCAGCTGTGACTGGGGCCCGGTGAAGAGGGGAGGCCTGGCCTGCCCAGGGCTTAACAAAGCTAAGTAATTACCCCTGGCCTGTCCAGGCCCCCTCTCTTCCCCGGGCCCCCTACAGCAGTCACAGTAGTAATGCCCTAAAGGCATATCATACATTCTCAGCACGAACACAAGGTCATACAAGCGACAGAGTCTCACCTTTCTGCTGTGCCTTTGGGGCTTTCAGGACCAACTATCTCTGCCAGCAGCACCCTGCTTTTGGTGGGCTCCCACTGAGATGATAATGTATTAGATGTGACCTGCAGTCCCATGCAACTCAACAGATAATACAGTGATACTTTTGTGAGTACAGATAGTAGTGATTGCTCCTCTGGATCACATTGCTGCTGGTACTGCATGTGCTGTGGTTTTGCATAAGAATCAAGGAGACATGGTAAATTGAAAAATCTTTTTTCTTTTATTTTGCTCGTGAAAAAGTGAAGAGAGTGCTTTACATGCGTCCGCCGACGCATGTAAAGCACTCTCTTCACTTTTTCACGAGCAAAATAAAAGAAAAAAGATTTTTCAATTTACCATGTCTCCTTGATTCTTATGGGAATTAGTAGTGTGCCGGAGTTATTTCAAATTTACTGACTTTTTTTTCTCCAGAGCACCTACACAAGGTGAGGCGAGGTCTTTTCTCATACATTTTGTGCTGTGGTTTTGGGCTGGTGGGAGGCTACTTTCCCACTTGCGTTCAGCGCAATCTGCCGCTATGGAGAATAGCGCAGTCCGGTAACACACTGCGCTATTCTCCATAGACTTGTATTGACGACGCACTGTAACGCAAGTGTCTGCGTTCCATCCGCTGGACGACGCTGCATCATTATTTTGACGCAGCATCGAGCGAAGGTAACACTACATGTAGCGTTTTTTGGGTCGTTAAAATAACGCACCTCCGTTGGAATCCGCCAAGGTGTCTAATGATTGTCTATGGTGGCGGATTCCACCCGCTATGCGCTAAGCGTCGGAATCCGCTGACGAATTCCGTCATGTTCTACTGAGCATGCTCAGCATGTCCAGCAGAACGATCGAAATCGTTTAAAATCACTCCTGGTCTCTCTCCCCCTCTGACCCCCTCTCTCATACTCACCGATCACGGGCGCGACGCTGCACAGTTGTCACAAAGCTCCGGCGGCTTTTCCTCTTTTGAAAATTCCGGCCGCTCATTATTCCCTCTAGCATTTACTGCTTCCCCCGCCCACCGGCGCCTATGATTGGTTGCAGTCAGACCCGCCCCCACGCTGCGTGACAACGGTCTCACTGCAACCAATCACAGCCGCTGGTGGGCGGGCCTATATCGTGCAGTACAATAACTAAATAATTTTAAAAAACGGTGTGCGATCCCCCCTAATTTTGATTCCAGCCAAGGTAAAGTCACAAGGCTGAAGGCTGGTATTCTCAGGATGGGGAGCCTCACATTATGGGGAGCCCCCCCAGCCTAACAATATCAGCCAGCAGCCGCCCGGAATTGCCGTATTGCCCATTAGATGCGACAGTCCCGGGACACTACCTGGCTCATCCCGAATTGCCCTGTTGTGGTGGCAAATCAAGGTAATAAGGAGTTAATGGCAGCAGCCCATAGCTGCCTCTAAGTCCTAGGTTAATCATGGCAGGCATCTATGAGACACCCACAATGATTAACCTGTAAGTGAGAGTAAATAAACACATACACCCGAAAAAATACTTTATTTGGAATAAAAGATAAAAAAGACCCTCTTTCACCACCTTAATAATCCCCAAATACCCTTCCAGGTCCGGCGTAATCCACACAAGGTCCCGCGACGCATTCAGCTCTGCTATATGAAGCTGACAGGAGCGGCCGTAGAACACCGCCGCTCTCTGCCAGCTCCAGGCAGCAACCGAAGTAAGTCCCGCTGTCAGCAGGGACGTCACTGAGGTAATGTGTGCGGTGATGATGGGAGCAGTAGTGCCGGTGTATATGCGGTGATGAGTGCGGTAGTGCCTGCGTGTGTGCGGTGATGATGGGTGCGGTTGTGCCGGTATGTGTGCGGTAATGATGAGTGCGGTAGTGCCTGCGTGTGTGCGGTGATAATGATGAGTACGGTAGTGCTGGGGTGTGTGCAGTGATGATCATGAGTGTGATAGTGCTGGGGGTGTGTGCGGTGATGATAGGTGCGGTAGTGCCGGGGTGTGTGCATTGATGATGATGAGTGCGGTAGTGCCGGGGTGTGTGCAGTGATGATGGGGGCTCTCTCTCTCGGCTTAATGCAACGTGTTATTTCACAGGAATCTGTTGCCTTTATATCACACTATTAAAACGCATCCGTCACATGCGTCACACAACGCGTTGTGACGGATGACGTTCAACGCAAGTGTGAAAGTAGCCTAAAGTCGGCATCACACGCTACGATATAGCTAACAATATTTCAGCGGGGTCACGGAATTCATGACGCACATCATTAGAGATGTTGTAGCGTGTGACAGCTCCAAACGACGGTTAACGAGCAAAAATACTCACCTTATCATTGCTCGTTGACACGTCGTTCATTTTCATAATGTCGTTCCTCCTTCTGCGCGCCGGTTTTTTGTCGTTCCCGTGGCAGCACACATCGCTACGTGTGACACCCCGGGAATGACGAACACAGCTTACCTGCGTCCCGCCGGCAATGAGGAAGGAAGGAGGTGGGCGTGATGTTACGGCTTCGCTTCTATTGGGCGGCCGCTGTGTGATGTCGCTGTGACACCGAAAGTCCCTCCTCCTTCAGGAAGAGGATGTTCACTGCCCACAGCGACGTTGTTAGGGAGGTAAGTACGTGTGACGGGGATTAACGACTTTGTGTGCCACGGGCAAACAAATTGCCCGTGACACACAAACGACGGGGGCGGGTGTGATCGCTCATGCGATCGCACGATATATCGTACCGTGTAATGCCGCCTTAAGGCAGAATCAGTGAAAGATGAGAGCAGACTGTATCTATCTATCTATCGCTGATAATGACAGACTGCTGCTACAAGCCACAGATCTTCAGCATTTTTGCAGTTTTGCACTAGGTCAACTGTAAATCACATGTTGATCACCTATCATGTGAACAACCTCACTTTGCACCTCAAATATCATAGATCTGAAACATTGTGATGCTGCAATTGGCGATTTTTTGTGTGGGCAATTTTCCATGTGGGCAATATTCCATATGGGCAATTTTGTGTGTGGGCAATTTTCCGTGTGGGCAATTTTCCGTGTGGGCAATTTTCTGTGTGGGCAATTTTCCATGTGGGCAATTTTCCTGTGGGCATTTTTCCTGTGGCCAATTTTCCTGTGGGCATTTTTCAGGGAACCCCAAACACTTTGTTTTTATATACTTGAACAAATTTTCATAGAAGAGAAGGGGTATAATATGTTGTGAACATACATGTCAGGCAAAAACATCATCTGACTATAGTAAACCCCCTTGATAGGATCTAATTATGGGAGGAAACATTCCAGTCTAACTGCAAAATTATGTGAAACCACACAACGGAATGATTTATCCAATTTTTATTCCTTTAAATATACATACAGATTAAAAACAGGAGTGCACACACATACTCCTGATTAGTAATACTCATCACTTATGAGGACATTGTAACCTCACTAACGTGGGGACCAGGACCGGATAGACAGTATATCCACTGTGCTTAGGAGAATAAACGGCAAATTGCCAGTCACAATACCCCTAGGTTATCCCCAAGCATAGAGAGTAACTCCCTCAACCTAACTCAGATATCGGGTGATACAGTACTAACCCGAAGTGCACAATGCACGATCGGGTCACATATGTTATAAGTACATACCGGAGGCCGAAGTAGGTAGGGGAGCCGGTCCAGAGTCCACGCCCGACGCGCGTTTCGGATACCTTTTTCAGGGGCACCGCACGCTGTTGTGGACTCCTTTCCCCTTCCCCTAAATACCCCGTTGCCTCCAGGTGATGTCCATCTCACCGTCCGCCGTGCGCACGCGCCCATCGCGTCATGGGAGAATCGTATGCAGACCGGCGGTCAGCGGCGGCCCAAATGCGCATGCGTTGGAGAAAATTCTCCGGTGACGTCATTGACGCATGCGCATGGCCGCCTAAGATGCCGCCGGGTGCATACACCCAAGACTCTCGTCTGGACGGCGCGCTAGGAGGGACAAGAAGGACATCACGGATGGGCGGACCAAGGTGACAGATATATTGTATATTGCACATGGTGTTGGTAACATAAAAGGTCAAACGTACCTTCTCCACATATATAGCTGTAAACTGTACATATGGCGTATTATAAATGTCTGTGCACCAATCACATCAACACGATGTATCCATAGTTAGACAGCCGTATAACAACTCATATAAAGAGTACATGCCGGCTCGGCTATGGGTCATAGTCATATCAGGGGCACATCCAAACGGTTGAACCATATGCAAATCATATCTCAATCACCTGATCACATATACGTTCGGATGGACCCATAAGTATAGTAGCATGTAACAAAAGGTTATCTTAAAAAAGACCTACACAGTCTCACAATAATCAAAGGAGACATCATATTGACGGATCAGTGCATTTATACACCTCATCCATACACGCGGACGTGACCACAATCGGGAACCCCCAGACATAGCCAGGAGTCCCGAGGTGGTCACCACCACGTCAAGGTACAAGGCAGAAGAGGCCATACGTCCCAAATGGGTTATAAGTCCATATCCAGAATAGGACCAAATCCACCTAATTCCTGCATGTGGGCGTGACCAACGCCGGTGCCCCCCGGCTACAGCCAAAAAGCCCCACCGTGGACACGCCCACATACATCCAACCAAACATCTTAACATCATGAATGTCACCCAAACACATCAAATGCACATTTAATAATTATGCGTGGCTAAGCGACATCGCAAAACCACACTGGGAGTAAAGCTGGTAATGTCCAAAAAAGTGCTTCATGAGGCAGCTGTCAGGTCTTTCCATCCTTATCCTTGATTCCAAGATCCCATCTCATCACCAGGAGGACACACGAGAGGGGGAGGGGGAACAACAAGAAGTCCACAATTCCTCAGATGAACAATTACTGGAATTAAAACAACATGCAATTAAAAAGCAGCACGACAATCAGACGATAATGCATCACAATCGTCCTTAGGACGAAAAACAGAGAAGCTTAACCCCTATACAGATTATATAGCAAAAGGTTCCCCTACCAGGGGATCTAAGTATTCAAAAATGGGGCAAAACTCAGTTGTTCATTCAACCCTGCCGGAGCAAGGGTCCCCAGGGAGAAGATCCACCTACTTTCCAATCTCAAGAGGGCCGTCTTGAGGTCACCTCCACGGATCCCACCGCCGACGAGGTCTATCCCCACCACCCTCAGTCCACCAGGATCACAATTGTGGTGGACCTTGAAGTGTCTGGGGAGAGTCCTCAACAGCGATAGGTCCGTAACGGTAGGTGCCCTCAAGATGTCGCGAACATGCTCGCGTATACGAGTGCGGAATTGTCTTGTGGTCAGGCCCACATACACTAAGTCACAGGGGCACTTGGCATAATATATTACGTGCGTGCTACTGCACGAAATATACTTCTTAATCCGGTAACATTGTTTACCATCTGCCGAGGTGAAATCCTTGCCCCTAATGATGTTGCCCGACCTACATGAAATGCAATCACCACATGTGAAACTTCCCATCCTTGGGACATTATGTCCAAAAAGGCCCCCAGATGTCTTGGTCACGTAATGGCTGTCTACCAGGAGGTCCCGCAAGCTCCTACCCCTCCTTGAGGTTAGCAGCGGTGCCCCCGGCAGGTCGTTAGCCAGGACAGCATCAGTCTGTAACACAGACCAGTGTCTGGATAGTGCATCCCCGATCCGTCTCCACTGACCATTGTAAGTGGAGATAAATCGAGTCTGATTAACACCACCATCCAATGGTCTTATGTTGCGCCCATATAGACGTTGTTCTCTGGGTGTTTGCTTAGCTCTTATATACCCTTGTTTAATTCCGCGGATGCCGTACCCCCTCTCCCTGAATCTCGCACGAAGTTCATTAGCCTGGTGTTCAAATTTTTGGGGTGTGGAGCATATCCTCTTAGCCCGCAAAAATTGGCCAGCAGGGATAGCTCGAATGGTTGACCTCTGGTGTGCAGATGATGCATGTAATAATGCATTCACGGAAGTGGTTTTCCTAAATAAATCCGTCTCAATCAGACCACCCTCTCCAACCTCCACCATAACGTCCAAAAACTCCATTTTATGTTGATCTGCTTTATAAGTCAATTTGATATTGAACTCATTCCGGTTAACCTCCTCCATAAACACGTCCAGCAAAGACCGTGTCCCCTGCCACAGAAGCAGCACATCGTCGATGTACCTATACCAGCATACTATATTCTGGGCAAGTGGCAGCTCGTGTAAAACCGTCTGCTCCCATCTGCCCAGAAATAGCCCCGCATACGACGGTGCACATGCCGCCCCCATGGCGGTACCACGTCTCTGCAGGAAGTACCGGTCCTTGAAAGTGAAGACGTTATGGTGGAGGATGAAGTCCAGTAGTGCTAGAATAAATCCACACAGAGGTCCTCCCCATGAGCTACAGGACAGAAAATATCTGGACGCCTCAATACCCTGTTCGTGCGAGATGCAGGTGTATAGGGACTCTACGTCCGCTGTGACCAGCCACATATCGTCCTCCATATGTACTCCGTCTAATTTCCTCAGTAGATCATTTGTGTCCCGCAAATATGATGGCAAATTCTGCACCAGTGGTTTTAGATAAAAATCCACATAGGTGCAGATGGGTTCACAAAGGCCACCAATCCCCGAGACGATGGGGCGTCCCGGGGGATTGGCGGCATCTTTGTGAACCTTGGGTAACAAATAAAAAGTTGGTAACCGAGGATTTTTGACCAGGAGACCGTCCCTAATTTTTGGTGTAATGATCCCCTCTAGTAAGGCCTCCTCCAAGATGGACATCAATTCCATTTTGTACATAGGGGTTGGATTTGTGGTAAGCTTCACATATGTCTCCTGATTGTTTAATTGTTTGAAAGCTTCCCGTTCGTATTTTACTATAGGCCAGAGAACCACATTTCCCCCTTTGTCCGCATTTTTTATTACTATATCAGACATATTGCGTAGTTCTTGTATAGCATCACGCTGTTGCCTGGTCAGGTTGTCACCAGAGCTGTATCTCGGGATCTTTTCAAACTCCTTTGTGACTAACCTGACAAAGATCTCAATTTGTGGACAGATGGATAGAGGGGGAAATGTGGTTGATCTCGGCAATATTTCCCTCGGGAAAGTCACGGATGGGCCACCATCTGCCTCTCTCTCCAACTCCTCCAGAGTGGCGATGGCCTCCCTCTCCCTCTCAGTCAGTGACTCCTCCCCTTTATCGACCTTATGATGGAGTTTATGTAACACCAATTTTCGGGCGAACAGGTGGAGGTCCTTGACAGCGGTGAACAAGTCAAATGTGCCCGTAGGCACAAATGACAGTCCCAGCTGAAGGACCTGCACCTGGGCTTTAGTCAGGGAATGGGTAGATAGGTTAATTACCTCCAGTGGACTTTTTTTATTTTTCGGTTGCTCCTGTGATGTTGTAGGAGAAATGCCCTTTCTCTTCCCCTGAGTAGCTCCTCGGGTCTGTCTGGGGCCTCCATTGGATTTTATATTATTATAATTTGAAGGTACATGGTTCTCCTCTTTATCCTCCACCTCCGTACTATCCCCCGAGGTACGGGATGAGATAGAGATGGATCTAGGTCTATTGTGATTGGGTTGGTATGCCCGACCTTTTCTCCATCTATACATTTGCTTGTTGGCCCGATCATTAATGTCTCTTTGGAGTTTCTTGGTTTTAGTCGTCCTTATCTCATTCTCCCATTTTACAAATTCCCCATCAATGTCTTTATTAAATTTGGTTAGTTGCTCCTCCGTTAGATCTTTTTTGAGTTTTTCTTGTATGGTCTCAATCTCAACCTCCAATTCCCCCACATTCGCCTCATTTAGTTTAATTAATAGCACCATAAATTGTTTGGAGCATGTGTCTGCGCACTTCTCCCATGCACTCGTAAACCACTCTTCCTGGATGGGGAAGGAGGGAAAGACCTGTATGCGTAAGCCACGTGGTATTAATCCCCTGGCAACATATTGCTCCAAAAAACCTTTATTCCACCAAAGTTTTGTTCTCTTATGTAAGAGCTGCTTCAATCTTTGCATATCCGCCTGATTGTCGGGCTTGCTATTAAAACCACAGGTGAGGTCCTCTTTAAACGCCTCATTAATATGGGACCGCCACGTGTTATCGCGTGCCCTAAAATCCATGGATCTAGAAAATAGAACTGTGGATAACACAAAAATAACGATTGAACAAATTTTCATAGAAGAGAAGGGGTATAATATGTTGTGAACATACATGTCAGGCAAAAACATCATCTGACTATAGTAAACCCCCTTGATAGGATCTAATTATGGGAGGAAACATTCCAGTCTAACTGCAAAATTATGTGAAACCACACAACGGAATGATTTATCCAATTTTTATTCCTTTAAATATACATACAGATTAAAAACAGGAGTGCACACACATACTCCTGATTAGTATACTAATTAGTATACTGTCTATCCGGTCCTGGTCCCCACGTTAGTGAGGTTACAATGTCCTCATAAGTGATGAGTATTACTAATCAGGAGTATGTGTGTGCACTCCTGTTTTTAATCTGTATGTATATTTAAAGGAATAAAAATTGGATAAATCATTCCGTTGTGTGGTTTCACATAATTTTGCAGTTAGACTGGAATGTTTCCTCCCATAATTAGATCCTATCAAGGGGGTTTACTATAGTCAGATGATGTTTTTGCCTGACATGTATGTTCACAACATATTATACCCCTTCTCTTCTATGAAAATTTGTTCAATCGTTATTTTTGTGTTATCCACAGTTCTATTTTCTAGATCCATGGATTTTAGGGCACGCGATAACACGTGGCGGTCCCATATTAATGAGGCGTTTAAAGAGGACCTCACCTGTGGTTTTAATAGCAAGCCCGACAATCAGGCGGATATGCAAAGATTGAAGCAGCTCTTACATAAGAGAACAAAACTTTGGTGGAATAAAGGTTTTTTGGAGCAATATGTTGCCAGGGGATTAATACCACGTGGCTTACGCATACAGGTCTTTCCCTCCTTCCCCATCCAGGAAGAGTGGTTTACGAGTGCATGGGAGAAGTGCGCAGACACATGCTCCAAACAATTTATGGAGCTATTAATTAAACTAAATGAGGCGAATGTGGGGGAATTGGAGGTTGAGATTGAGACCATACAAGAAAAACTCAAAAAAGATCTAACGGAGGAGCAACTAACCAAATTTAATAAAGACATTGATGGGGAATTTGTAAAATGGGAGAATGAGATAAGGACGACTAAAACCAAGAAACTCCAAAGAGACATTAATGATCGGGCCAACAAGCAAATGTATAGATGGAGAAAAGGTCGGGCATACCAACCCAATCACAATAGACCTAGATCCATCTCTATCTCATCCCGTACCTCGGGGGATAGTACGGAGGTGGAGGATAAAGAGGAGAACCATGTACCTTCAAATTATAATAATATAAAATCCAATGGAGGCCCCAGACAGACCCGAGGAGCTACTCAGGGGAAGAGAAAGGGCATTTCTCCTACAACATCACAGGAGCAACCGAAAAATAAAAAAAGTCCACTGGAGGTAATTAACCTATCTACCCATTCCCTGACTAAAGCCCAGGTGCAGGTCCTTCAGCTGGGACTGTCATTTGTGCCTACGGGCACATTTGACTTGTTCACCGCTGTCAAGGACCTCCACCTGTTCGCCCGAAAATTGGTGTTACATAAACTCCATCATAAGGTCGATAAAGGGGAGGAGTCACTGACTGAGAGGGAGAGGGAGGCCATCGCCACTCTGGAGGAGTTGGAGAGAGAGGCAGATGGTGGCCCATCCGTGACTTTCCCGAGGGAAATATTGCCGAGATCAACCACATTTCCCCCTCTATCCATCTGTCCACAAATTGAGATCTTTGTCAGGTTAGTCACAAAGGAGTTTGAAAAGATCCCGAGATACAGCTCTGGTGACAACCTGACCAGGCAACAGCGTGATGCTATACAAGAACTACGCAATATGTCTGATATAGTAATAAAAAATGCGGACAAAGGGGGAAATGTGGTTCTCTGGCCTATAGTAAAATACGAACGGGAAGCTTTCAAACAATTAAACAATCAGGAGACATATGTGAAGCTTACCACAAATCCAACCCCTATGTACAAAATGGAATTGATGTCCATCTTGGAGGAGGCCTTACTAGAGGGGATCATTACACCAAAAATTAGGGACGGTCTCCTGGTCAAAAATCCTCGGTTACCAACTTTTTATTTGTTACCCAAGGTTCACAAAGATGCCGCCAATCCCCCGGGACGCCCCATCGTCTCGGGGATTGGTGGCCTTTGTGAACCCATCTGCACCTATGTGGATTTTTATCTAAAACCACTGGTGCAGAATTTGCCATCATATTTGCGGGACACAAATGATCTACTGAGGAAATTAGATGGAGTACATATGGAGGACGATATGTGGCTGGTCACTGCGGACGTAGAGTCCCTATACACCTGCATCTCGCACGAACAGGGTATTGAGGCGTCCAGATATTTTCTGTCCTGTAGCTCATGGGGAGGACCTCTGTGTGGATTTATTCTAGCACTACTGGACTTCATCCTCCACCATAACGTCTTCACTTTCAAGGACCGGTACTTCCTGCAGAGACGTGGTACCGCCATGGGGGCGGCATGTGCACCGTCGTATGCGGGGCTATTTCTGGGCAGATGGGAGAAGACGGTTTTACACGAGCTGCCACTTGCCCAGAATATAGTATGCTGGTATAGGTACATCGACGATGTGCTGCTCCTGTGGCAGGGGACACGGTCTTTGCTGGACGTGTTTATGGAGGAGGTTAACCGGAATGAGTTCAATATCAAATTGACTTATAAAGCAGATCAACATAAAATGGAGTTTTTGGACGTTATGGTGGAGGTTGGAGAGGGTGGTCTGATTGAGACGGATTTATTTAGGAAAACCACTTCCGTGAATGCATTATTACATGCATCATCTGCACACCAGAGGTCAACCATTCGAGCTATCCCTGCTGGCCAATTTTTGCGGGCTAAGAGGATATGCTCCACACCCCAAAAATTTGAACACCAGGCTAATGAACTTCGTGCGAGATTCAGGGAGAGGGGGTACGGCATCCGCGGAATTAAACAAGGGTATATAAGAGCTAAGCAAACACCCAGAGAACAACTTCTATATGGGCGCAACATAAGACCATTGGATGGTGGTGTTAATCAGACTCGATTTATCTCCACTTACAATGGTCAGTGGAGACGGATCGGGGATGCACTATCCAGACACTGGTCTGTGTTACAGACTGATGCTGTCCTGGCTAACGACCTGCCGGGGGCACCGCTGCTAACCTCAAGGAGGGGTAGGAGCTTGCGGGACCTCCTGGTAGACAGCCATTACGTGACCAAGACATCTGGGGGCCTTTTTGGACATAATGTCCCAAGGATGGGAAGTTTCACATGTGGTGATTGCATTTCATGTAGGTCGGGCAACATCATTAGGGGCAAGGATTTCACCTCGGCAGATGGTAAACAATGTTACCGGATTAAGAAGTATATTTCGTGCAGTAGCACGCACGTAATATATTATGCCAAGTGCCCCTGTGACTTAGTGTATGTGGGCCTGACCACAAGACAATTCCGCACTCGTATACGCGAGCATGTTCGCGACATCTTGAGGGCACCTACCGTTACGGACCTATCGCTGTTGAGGACTCTCCCCAGACACTTCAAGGTCCACCACAATTGTGATCCTGGTGGACTGAGGGTGGTGGGGATAGACCTCGTCGGCGGTGGGATCCGTGGAGGTGACCTCAAGACGGCCCTCTTGAGATTGGAAAGTAGGTGGATCTTCTCCCTGGGGACCCTTGCTCCGGCAGGGTTGAATGAACAACTGAGTTTTGCCCCATTTTTGAATACTTAGATCCCCTGGTAGGGGAACCTTTTGCTATATAATCTGTATAGGGGTTAAGCTTCTCTGTTTTTCGTCCTAAGGACGATTGTGATGCATTATCGTCTGATTGTCGTGCTGCTTTTTAATTGCATGTTGTTTTAATTCCAGTAATTGTTCATCTGAGGAATTGTGGACTTCTTGTTGTTCCCCCTCCCCCTCTCGTGTGTCCTCCTGGTGATGAGATGGGATCTTGGAATCAAGGATAAGGATGGAAAGACCTGACAGCTGCCTCATGAAGCACTTTTTTGGACATTACCAGCTTTACTCCCAGTGTGGTTTTGCGATGTCGCTTAGCCACGCATAATTATTAAATGTGCATTTGATGTGTTTGGGTGACATTCATGATGGATGTTTGGTTGGATGTATGTGGGCGTGTCCACGGTGGGGCTTTTTGGCTGTAGCCGGGGGGCACCGGCGTTGGTCACGCCCACATGCAGGAATTAGGTGGATTTGGTCCTATTCTGGATATGGACTTATAACCCATTTGGGACGTATGGCCTCTTCTGCCTTGTACCTTGACGTGGTGGTGACCACCTCGGGACTCCTGGCTATGTCTGGGGGTTCCCGATTGTGGTCACGTCCGCGTGTATGGATGAGGTGTATAAATGCACTGATCCGTCAATATGATGTCTCCTTTGATTATTGTGAGACTGTGTAGGTCTTTTTTAAGATAACCTTTTGTTACATGCTACTATACTTATGGGTCCATCCGAACGTATATGTGATCAGGTGATTGAGATATGATTTGCATGTGGTTCAACCGTTTGGATGTGCCCCTGATATGACTATGACCCATAGCCGAGCCGGCATGTACTCTTTATATGAGTTGTTATACGGCTGTCTAACTATGGATACATCGTGTTGATGTGATTGGTGCACAGACATTTATAATACGCCATATGTACAGTTTACAGCTATATATGTGGAGAAGGTACGTTTGACCTTTTATGTTACCAACACCATGTGCAATATACAATATATCTGTCACCTTGGTCCGCCCATCCGTGATGTCCTTCTTGTCCCTCCTAGCGCGCCGTCCAGACGAGAGTCTTGGGTGTATGCACCCGGCGGCATCTTAGGCGGCCATGCGCATGCGTCAATGACGTCACCGGAGAATTTTCTCCAATGCATGCGCATTTGGGCCGCCGCTGACCGCCGGTCTGCATACGATTCTCCCATGACGCGATGGGCGCGTGCGCACGGCGGACGGTGAGATGGACATCACCTGGAGGCAACGGGGTATTTAGGGGAAGGGGAAAGGAGTCCACAACAGCGTGCGGTGCCCCTGAAAAAGGTATCCGAAACGCGCGTCGGGCGTGGACTCTGGACCGGCTCCCCTACCTACTTCGGCCTCCGGTATGTACTTATAACATATGTGACCCGATCGTGCATTGTGCACTTCGGGTTAGTACTGTATCACCCGATATCTGAGTTAGGTTGAGGGAGTTACTCTCTATGCTTGGGGATAACCTAGGGGTATTGTGACTGGCAATTTGCCGTTTATTCTCCTAAGCACAGTGGATATACTGTCTATCCGGTCCTGGTCCCCACGTTAGTGAGGTTACAATGTCCTCATAAGTGATGAGTATTACTAATCAGGAGTATGTGTGTGCACTCCTGTTTTTAATCTGTATGTATATTTAAAGGAATAAAAATTGGATAAATCATTCCGTTGTGTGGTTTCACATAATTTTGCACTTTGTTTTTATATACTGTAAGATGGCGACCGACTATATTGTAAATGGCTGGTATGTGCATGACCTCCCCAGCGTCATCCTCGTACCCGACCATAATCTCGCGCCTGCGCATTTAGCTCACCGGCGTGCGCGAGGTCAGCTATGTTTTCTGTTCTGCCTGCGATATGGCAGAGTGAACTGCGCCTGCGCAAGCAGACATAACTGCACAGGCGCGAGATTTGAAAATGCAACGAGGATGATGACGGAGGCGTCATCACGTCAATCAAGAAAGAAGGAAGTCGAACAGCGGCAGAAGGGGGGACAGGAGCAGAAAAAGAGGACACCCATCTGAGCCACACAGGTAATTAGCATACCTAAAGGTCATGTTTTATAAAGTTATTTTTGGGGTCTGGAAGGGGAGTCAGGGAACAAGGTGCACCTTCATAGAATGCAGCCCAGGAGCTGCAGAAGGTGACACTTTTAGTTTAATAGTGAAAAATCTGTTGACAGGTTCCCTTTAAATCCTGGGTTTATGATATGTACCATGAGTGCAATCTATGTCTGTCTAATAAACCGACTGGACTTTTTAAATGGTTTGTGTTCCTGTGCTACCTTGCTGAAGCAAGTAAAGTGAATACCCCATCACATTAAGTGAGAGAAATGTCACATATGTTGGTAGACTATGGGCAAAGGTCCAGGAAGCACGCATCAGGTTTACTGAGGCAATTTGCTGTGGGTCAGCAGGTCCATGAAGAGCCAGGTGGTTTGCTGTGGATCAATGGGCCTCCGAAGTTTTGGGTGGAGCTGTACAGAGCTGAGCGCAGCAGCGCTTGTAGATGAAATGCTTTTAAAGTACCTGGTGCAAGTCATTGAGCAGCAGCTGGAGGTTTCAGGGGGATCAGAGGCAGCTGTGGGAGCAGCAGGATAAGTGATAACAGCAGCAGAGGCAGGGGACCGTCAGCCGGAGGTGCTAGGAGGTCCAGCGACATCTGCTGCAGCAACAACAGCGGGAGCTGTAGGAGCAGTTTGATGGGGTAATAATGGGCTAGTGTGTGCAATCATTTGTGGGCCCAGTACAGACACAGGATGCCAAGGGAGACATCTGTTGCACCAATGAGCTCTGTGGATTGGTACATGAGAATTCCCTGAGGAGATCATGGAACATAACTTTTCTAGACTGGAGTGCTCAAAAGGGGTGGATACCCAAAAGAGGATGGTTACCAAAAAGAGGTGGTCGCCTAAAAGGGGGCAGCTGTCCAAAAGGGGGCAGATAACCAAAAGGGGGTGGTTGCCCAAGAATCAAAGAATACCCAAAAAGAGTGGATACTCAAAGGATGTGGTTGCCCAAACAGGGGTGGAAACGGAGAATGCATGACTGGACTTGTAGACTCGGGGAGCTTGGTGACCCTGGTGAGGGCCACACCCGATGTCTGCCTTATTCCCAGAAGGAAGATCCATATTAGCTGCATCCATAGAGGCAGTAAAGAGTACCCGGTGTCCAGAGTGGTTATTAAGATGGTTAGAGACATTGGGGCCCATTACGTTGGTGTAGTCCTGGACTTACTGCATCCAATTAAAATTAGTTGGGACTCTAAATTATTTTTGAACTTGTAGGAGATGAGGAAAGTGTATGGTTGCTCGTGTAAAAGCTGGAACGGCCCTAAAAAGTCCAATGATAGTGGGAGGGTGAAGAGGATCCTTGTGGTATGTTGGTATATAATGTGGCAGAGTTAGTGCCTTCTAAAGTTGACAGTCCCAAGTTAGGAGTGACCAAAGAAAATGGTGGATGTACCCAACTGAGCAACATGGTGTTTAAACGAATAAACAATAGTGTGTGATCGTTAAAAACGAGGTTGCACCAGAAAAGGGGGCCGATGCCTGGTTAAGTATGGTCATGTTGGTCCAGGATACCAGGGGGAGTGATGATAACTCCAGTGAAGGCTGCAGCTCTAATAAAGTCACAAGAGTGTACAGTGAGGAAGTGATGAGTAAGAAGGGTATAAAGCATCCTCTTGATGTTGGAGATGTATTAAGCCTTCAGAGGTGGAACAAGCTGGACTGAGTGTAAAGAGAAGGTTGAGTGCCTTATTGAAAAAGGCAAATTCCCAGTGAGAACCATTGGTTTGGAGGCTGACAATAGTGTTGTGCAAGCAGAAGTGAAATTGGAGAGGATACATTGTGACAACGAAATCAGCAAGAGGAAAGCATCGAAGTTAGCCAGAGGAAGTTTGTTGGTGTCTTCAATGATTTCTGAGTGGAAAACTGATGATCTGTCAGACGAGAGTGCTGTAGGTGAGGAAATCCTGAAGAGGGGTGTAGGAGATGAAATCCTGGAGAGTACTGTAAGAGAATAAATTTGAGAGACCACAATTGGAGAAGGAATCCTGGAGAATGTTTGTGGAGGAAATATCCACAAAGGTCTCAGTGAGCAAAGTGATGATCCACCCAGTGATGGAGTGGTTGACAGTGAAAACAGCGCCAAAACTGTTGAAGACTTCAGAGAACCTTAGGGTTAGGGGATGGAGTACGAGAAGACCTCTAGGGTTGCAGAGACTCAAGAGGAAGTTGAAGCTACTGATCAGGCCAAGAGTGAAGGCATGGAGATTGACTTGGCTCAGAAGAGTGAGAAACCAGAGGTCAAAGGTGACGAAAAACACAAAGGCTCTGCGGCACCGGCTAAACCTGAGGAGAGTGCAACTCAAGAGATGGATCCTTTGGTAAGAAAAAAAGAAAAAGATGGGTGTGAAAGACCCAAGGAATGGTCCAATGGCCGTAAAGGTAAAGGAGTGCATCCGGTCTTTAAGTGTGTGGTGGATGTGCCCGAAGACTTGAGAGAAGCCTTTGCCTGTGAGACAGTGCATGGAAAATTCAAGAAGGCCGCAGGATCTCTTTATAGTGTACTTTTTCAAAGGTGCCGATCAATTGGTGGCATGGTCTGCAAGTGAAGCCATAGAGAAGCTGGTGGCTATCCTAAGTGACATGCATGTGCGATGTGTTTGTATGAAATGGATGATCATGTTAAAGAATGAAGAAGCCACCAGATGCATAGAGAGTATGAAGCAACTGACCGCAGCGATTCAAGAATAAGTTGTAGTGAGAAAATAGTTAATTGGACTAGCCATGGGTACACATGGAAATAACATCCAGCAAGCCAGGAAAGATCCAGATATAACAGATATCGAATTGGAGGAAGATACAGGAACATTTCAGATTTGTGGAGAAAGATATTGGAAGAAATAAAAGGAAATTGTGGAAAAGTCCAGTGTGACAAGGGTGAGAGTTGATGGTCGTTATGAAGCAAAGATACCTGTGAAATTGGTGTGGTTCCATTTATTGTTGTGGAAACAAAGGATTGTGTTGAAAATGTATGAGTTCCAAAATATCGCCTGGGATACCTAGAAGAACTGAAGTAGTTGAATCTGGAAGGACGAAGGATTGCATAACAACTTGTTGGTATGAGGTGGCGACTGTTTTTGGGCCAGGGGCCAGAGAAGGAAAAGTGTTGTTTACTTGGTTAACATGTTACCTCAGATGTCAGTGTAAGCAGGCTCTACGGTGGAAGGTGCCAGCCCCCCGAAATGGAATCGGAAAAAAAGGATGGAAGTGTGGCGCCCTGGCCTAGCCAGGTCGTCACAGAAGCTACAACATCACACCCCACACCCCGGCTAGGCACACCGAAGTCAGACAAAAATCCTTGTTGCCTCCCTCCAGGGGCTGATGTCCACACCAGGGGGTGGAGCCAGGTGGTTGGCCCCACCCACCAAGCAGTTCACAGTCCTGGAGTCGGGAAAAGGTAGTCAGATCAGTTTAGGAGTGAAGTGGAGTAGGAGAGTGGAGTAGTAGTGGAGCAGACTGACCGTGTCCGGGTGCGTGGCCCGGGCACATACAGCAAGGTTGGCAGACGGTGGTGACTGTCTGCAGGAGAGGCCGATTGGAGTGAACCGTAAGGAACGGGGTCGGGCGGTGGGCCGCCGGTACTGGATCGGGGAACAAAGAGAAGCCAGCACCATTCGGCAGGGCCTACGGACCCCGACCAAGCTTGGAGTCGCCGTAAAACCGGTCAAATCCGTTAGCGAAGGGAACCTCCTGGGTTTCCCAGCAGTCAAGACCCGATAGAAGGCGACAGCTCACACCGTGAAGGGAAACACAGCCACCGCCAAGGCTACAGTTCCCAGGGCCAGAGCCTGCGGGCAAAAGGGGCTCCTTCAGCATCCACTAAGCTGGGGAGCGGGTTACCGGTGGGAAGCCATCAGTACCAAGAACACGTCCAAGGTGCAGGGAAAGACAGTTATCACCAACCTACCGGGAGCAGAAACCACCACAGCCGTCAGTGGGCCCCGTCCATCCAGCCGTGTGTTTTACCAAGAACTTTGCATTCGTCATTGGCTGAGTGAGTACCACTGTGCCGTGTGGCACCGCGCTGTCCCCGCGACCCTGCACCTCACCAGGTCCCGTAACCCACCTGCCACCTACCTCCCTCACCGGGCCCCAGGACAACCAACCCCCTACCCACGGAGGGGAAAACAACAATTACGCTGCTCCCTGCCATCGCTCCCGGGATCCCCGTCCAGAGCAGCGGTGGTGTCACAACCTCACCACAACCGTGGGTGGCGTCACGGACAATAAATCCCCAAAACCAATCCCCCCCTTTAACTCACGGGCGAGGAGCGCCGCTCGAGTCCCCGGGATCCGGCCCACCGCTCGAGCCACCGAGCAGCAGCAGCAGCGCCGGACCCGAGCGTGGTGAGCGCAGCGTCATCCTCCCCGCCCGCGACAGAAGGAGTGACGGGTCTCTAGGATGGTTATATGAAAATACGCAGATGGAGAGGCAGCCAAAGATGCCCTGAAGAAGAGGCCAAAATAGATCTGCAAAAAGTGGATGGAGAGGACCTAAAAGTGATAAATCTTTTTTCTGCTCGATTCTGAGAGACCCAGACAGTAGCCTATGCAGCATACTAGATAACTCAGAGTCAGGTCAGACATTATATTTGACTATAATATAGTCAAATCTAATGTCTGACCTATAAGGGAGTCTCACTACCATGCTAACAATTGTAGGTGGTCATGGAGAGAGAGATCTGTGAAAGAGTTTACGAAAAAGGATTTGGTGACAATGGCAGACCGTCTAAAGGGCTGAAGCCTAAAGTTGACAGAGAAGACTCTCTGGTCAAGAAAGGAATATTGCAGAGACAGGGGATATGTAAGATGTCAACTGGCTACATTGTAAATGCTCAGTATTTATTCCAGAGGTGGTTGTCCTCTGGGATGTAAACCTAGAATGTCTATTCTGGTATATATAGTGCCACAAGCTTTGTTAAGGTGTTGAAGCTCCATGTTTATGCATAGGCATCTTTAGAAGGCCCATACCCCAGCCTTCCCTGTCTAGGTGTTTCTCATAGAGTTGCAATAAACACTTTGTTTTTATGGACTGTAAGATGGCGACCAGCTATATTGTAAATGGCTGCTATGTATCCTAGAGCTGGATGTCCTCTGGGATGTAAACCTGGAATGTGAACGCTGGTATCTGTATTGCTACAAGCCTTTGTTAAGAAGTTCAAGTTTATGGATAGCTGAAGAGATGGGTGGGTCTGGCTATCCACATACCTCCACCCATGGGTGGTTTTCGTATGTCTTAATGAGACTGTTTGGTACATGACAATGTGTAGAGGTTTCTAAACCATGGACAGAGGTATTAAAGCCTCTCTAGAGGGATCCTCTGAAGAAACAGAGGGTCCACTTTATCTGACCAGGGTCAGCATATGGAGGGAAGCGATGCCTTGAAAATATACCTTTGGAGAAGGTTATGGTCTTGAAAGCAATGTGGAAATACTGACGTGAGTCAGTGGTATCTGTTAGTGTGTGGAGGTCTGCCAAATCTCCTGAAAATCATGGATTTGAATTCTGGATTTGTGGTGTATACTGTTAGTGCAGTTTATCTCTGTCTAATAAACCAACTTGTGTTACTGTGCTATCTTGCTGAAACAAGCAAAGTGAGTACCCCATCACATTAAGTAAGTAAAATATCACAAATGGTGCTAGACTGCAGGCAAAGGTCCAGGAACCATGTGTGAGGATTACTTCAGCGGTTTGCTGTAGATCTGTGGGTTCACAAAGTTCCAGGTGGAGCTGTACAAAGCTGAGCGGTCATGGGTGGAGCAGCTTGTGTAGATCAAATGCTGGTAAAGTACCTGGTGCAGGTCGATGAGCAGCAGCAGCAGCAACATGGAACCGGCAGCTGAAGGTGCCAGGAGTTGCAGTGGTAGTAGCAGGAACAGTAGGAGCAGCAGCAGCGACGGCAGGGAGGAAGCCAGAGGTGCTAGGAGGTCCAGAGACAGCAGCAGATGCTGTAGCAACAACAGCAAGAGCTATTAGAGTGGTTTGAATGAAGAGAGGGTCTGTAATAGATTGACCAGTGCCTTACTCCCCCTAGAGTCTGTTGTGACTTAATGGTATTGCATTGTAATTTTATTGTACAGTAATCGGTCCTGTGTAATACAACCGACTGCCACCAGGTGTCATAGGTTCCCGGGTTCCTTAGTGAGAAGGGATGGATATGGAGTGACAGGGCATCAAGGGTTCAGTGAGAGGTTGGCTAATAAGCACAGGAGGAGATATAGGGGAAAAAACTTCCTGGTTCAGGAGATAGGGAGATGCTGTATAAGAGTGAGGAACTAGAAAGAGTCCAAAAAGGACAGAAGTGCAGAAAGGTGGAGGTGACAGGGACAGGAACTAAGGAGTGAAGGAAGCCCAAACCTTCACCATCCCCTGGTCCCTGCTATAGGAACAAAAGGAGAAAAGAGCAAAGTGATAGCAAGGGCTCCATTGCAGTGGGACCTAAGTCCAGGGGTGCTCCTACCTGAGGCATCATCTGCCGGTACCTGAGAGAAAGCAGTTGCAGTGGTAAGGCAAGTGGTCTACACATCCGTTAGCCGAGTATCCTACCACCTTGCTGGGAGAGTGGGTCCGAAGAGGAAGGGTCAGTCACCCCATCATGGCCGTCTCCACAAGGCCGAGCCGGTTGTTGGAACTGAAGTGTCTGAAAGATAAGGAGGATGATGATGTTAATGTACTGAAAAGATGGAAAATGGCTGTTGGACTGTTGTGCAGTAAAACCATTCAAGTAGTACCCTGCGTCTGACTCTTTACTGAGCGCATGGGGCCTGAAGCCCATGGGAGTGAATGGGACCCAGAGAGTGAATGACAGCAGCTGACAGTATTACCTCCACACCACTGCATAACACCAACTCCACTCTGCCCCCCATGTCTGTACCGGAGTGGGTTGAGGACCTCTGCAAAGACCCTCACCCACGATTGCCCCTCCCTGGCATTTTACAGGTCCATTTAATCTGACCAGGATCAGTGTACGGAGGGATGAGATGCCTTGGAAAGATACCTCTGAAGAAGGTTATGGTCTTGAAAGTTGAGTGGGAATACTGCCTGAGTCAGTGGAAACTGTCAGTGTGTGGAGGTTTGCCAAACCTCCTGAAAATGATGGACTTGAATTCTGGGTTTATGGTGTGTACCATGAGTGTAGTTTATGTTTGCGTAATAAACCAACTGGACTTTTTAAATGGTTTGTGTACCTATGCTACCTCGCTGAAGCAAGAAAAGTAAATATCAAATCACATTAAGTGAGTGAAATGTCATAGGACTTAATGCCTTCATGAATCGCAAAGAGCTTTAAGCTACTACCTTTCCTAAAATTCACTCCTAACTACCTTTGGCACCCAACAATGTACATTGAAAATATAGTTCATAACCACTCAGCGATTAACACAGTGATAATCCCAGCCCTTGTTCTCTTTAAGAACCTCTTACCTTTAGCATGCAACAGTGTATTACAGTGTTAAGAAAAAACTTGGAAGTTCAAGTTTCTGTTAAAATTATTAAAATTTGAACTTTGTTTTATCCTTAAAAAATATATATAGAAGGGGTATATGAAGCTGAGAGACAGAAAGCACAAGGCGATACGTGACGTCGCACCTTGTGCTTCCTGTCTCCTAACTTGATGTGCCCCTTCTATGTATAATTTTTAAATTGAGATCAAATCTAAAATCATTTTACTAAAAGCTGGAACGTCAAAGTCTTTTCTTTCATCAAATGTCACTCTACTCAGGGTGGTGTACCGTGCATGCTCCAATCCATGATTGACCGGTGAGCTGGTAACATCTTTTTCTATTGTCAGTACCATATTACCATCATAATAAAACCTTATTTTGATTAGCTTTATCCTCACACACAGGTCTAGATTGTTTTCAGACATACCAACTTGACCTTAAGGTAACTTCAACCTGTTGTACAGTAATTAAAACTTTCATTTGATAAAAGATAATGAATACTCTTGAAGTATACCAATGTCACTCTAAATTCCAATAATTGATTAGCTTTATAGGAATGAAACTCACAGCTCATTATCCAAGGAAAAATAATTGGATTTGTTGAATATCAAGATTAGAGATGAGCGAACTGGCCGTGGTTCGGCTCGAGTTCGGTTCGCCGAACGGACGTCTCGTTCGAGTTCGGTTCGGCGAACATTCGACGAACCGAACTCGAACCGCATAGGAAACAATAGGAGGCAATCACAAACACATAAAAACACATTATAAATGTACACATACACTTAATAAACATTGCCATAACACTTACCGGTCCCCGCGATCCCTCCTGCACTCTGTCTCCTGCCGCTATTCCATCCGATGATCGCTGAATCCTCCCGGTAACCAGCACTGCCAGCAGTGATGCAAGACCTATCGTGATGTCAAAATAGCCATGTGACCAGTCACGTGCCTGTTATCTCATTTGCTACAGACTGGTCACATGACTATGACGCGTCATGTAGGACCTGTCATTGCATCTCTCTGTTACGCTCCAGCGATCCCACCAGCAACCTGACCTGGCAGGGATCGCTGGAGCGTCGCTACACGGGTTGCTGGTGAGCTGTCACACAGGCAGATCTCACCAGCAACCAGTGACCACAGCCCCCAGCCAGCAGCACGCGCGGAAGCGATGCTGCGCTTGGTAACTAAGGTAAATATCGGGTAACCAACCCGATATTTACCTTGGTTACCAGCACACACCACTTAGCGCTGGCTCCCTGCACTCCTAGCCAGAGTACACATCGGGTTAATTTAACCCGATGTGTAGTCTGGCTATGTGTGAAGGGGGCTGGCACTGGCAGCGTGAGAGCGGCGAACGTTGGTAACTACGGTAAACATCGGGTAACCAAGGAAAGGGCTTCTTGGTTACCCGATGTTTACCGTAGTTACCAGCGTCCGGAGAAGCCGGCTCCTGACCGGCTGACACAGCCGGTCAATCACGGAGATCACCATTGCCATAGCAACGCGCTTGGTAGCGGTGACGGGGACATCCCGCTACCAGCACGCAGCGGCACCGGAATCACGTGATCGGAGCAGCGTTGCTATGGCAACCCGTGCCCCCGCTTACAGCCGGGAGCCTGTGGTCACTCTCACAGAGTGATTTCTGCACGGAGCACAGCGTCTTCCCCCATGCAGCTGTGCTGTCTGATGGAACAGAGCTGCATGTGTTGAAGGGGAAAGAAGACAGAAGAGCAGGATCATGGAGGGGTGACAGGGGGTAATAAAGATGGAGTCTCTAATGCGTCTGTTTATTTCTATTAAAGTATTTTTTTCTCTGTGTAGTGTTTTTTTTTAACCCTTTATTGGAGATTTTTAATGGCCGGGTCAAACGTGCCTGACATTAAGAATCTCTGGCTTAATACTGGCTAGTAAAACAAAGCCAGTATTAACTCATGATTACCCAACAAGCCACCCGGCTCCAGGGCTGTTGGAAGAGTTGGATACAGCGCCAGATGATGGCGCTTCTATGAGAGCGCCATTTTCTGGGGCGGCTGCGGACTGCAATTCACAGCAGAGGGGCCCAGAAACCTTGGGCTAACCTGTGCTGTGGATTCCAATCCCCAGCTGCCTAGTTGTACCCGGCTGGACACAAAAATGGGGCGAAGCCTACGTCGTTTTTTTGTTTTTTTTTTTTAATTATTTCATAAAATTCATGAATTAATTAAAAAAAGGGCTTCCTTATATTTTTAGTTCCCAGCCGGGTACAAATAGGCAGCTGGGGGTTGGGGGCAGCCGTACCTGCCTGCTGTACCTGGCTAGCATACAAAAATATGGCGAAGCCCACGTCCTTTTTTTTGTAGTTTTTTGGCAAAAATTTTTTCCATTGCCAGTGAAGGTAACACCAAGCAGTGGGGGTTAGCAGCCAGTAGCTGCTTGGATTACCCTTAGCTAGCAATACAAAAAATGCAGCGGGAGCCCATATATTTTTTTTTTTAATTATTTATTTAAATAACTAAAAACAAAAAGGGCTTCCCTGTATTTTGATTGCCTGACATGACAGTGCTGTAAAAATAAATCTTTAAAAAAAATGATGTAGCGCTCCGCGGTATTTTTGATTCTCAGTGCAGATAAAGCAGACAGCTATGGGTTCCCACCCCCATCTGCCTGGCGTTACCTTGGCTGGCAATCAAAATACAGGGAAGCCCATTAATTTTTTTTATTTAAAAAATAGTTAAAAAAAAATGATGTTGGGTCCCCCCATTTTTGATAGCCAGCTAGGGTAAAGCAGAAGTCTGTAGCCTGAAAACCACAGCTGGCAGCTTTACCGTGGTTGGGGATCCAATGTGGAGATCACCCCAGGCTCTTTTTTTATAATTATTTTATAAATAATAATAATTACAAAAAAAAAGTAGGGTCCCCCCCAAATTGGATCACCAGCCAAGGTAAAGCGGACAGCTGTGGTCTGGTATTCTCAGGGTGGGAAGGTCCATAGTTATTGGGCCTTCACAGCCTAAAAATAGCAGGCCACAGGTGCCCCAGAAGTGGCGCATCCACTTGATGCACCAATCCTGGCGCTTCACCACAGCTCATCCCGTGCCCTGGTGAAGTGGTAAACGGGGTAATAAATGGGGTTGATACTAGTTGTAAAGTCACCTGAGATCAAGCCCAGCAGTTTGTGATGTGATGGTGTCTATCAGATACCCGACATCACAAACTGTCAGTACTAACAAAAAAAATCGACAAAAAAAATTTATTTGAAAGAAAACTCCCCAAAACATTCCCTCTTTCACAAATTTATTGTAAGGAAAAAATGGGAACGTATCCCCCATTTTCTAGGTGTGCAGACCCTCCATGTGAGGAGTGTGGGTGCAATGAATCTGCACCCACTCTCCCCGGGTCCACAGCAGCAGAGTCCATGTCGTAACGGTTGCTACCAAAGCTGCAATGCCCTGCTCATGAGGTAAGGGCATGCCTAATCAGGAGAACTATTCTACATTTCCATATATTGGTATTTGCTGATATTATTGCTATTCCACCTACTATATATTGGGGATAGGATCTTGGAGATGGAATTCCCCTTTAAGTCCAGTTATCCAGCTGAATGAATACTAAACAACAGAGCTCGCTATTTAGATGTGTTTTCTTGTGGCGTATAACGGATTCTCATGTTTGGTAGTCATTCAGCAGGGCAACTATAAAATCAAATGCCTCCATTTGGAAATGTAGTATATAGCTCTCCTGATCAACTATGTTCCTTACCTCATGAGCAGGGAATTGCAGTAACAATAATAATTTATTCATTTATATAGCGCTAATAATTCCACAGCGCTTTACATACATTGGACACACTGTCCCCATTGGGGCTCACAATTTAAATTCCCTATCTGTATGTCTTTGGAGTGTGGGAGGAAACCAGAGTACCCAGAGAAAATCACACAAACACGGGGAGAACATACAAACTCCTTGCAGATGGTGTCCTTGGTGGGAATTGAACCCAGGACTTCAGCGCTGCAAGACTGCACTGCTAACCACTGAGCCACCGTGCCGCCCATTTAGCTTACAGATGCATAACCACCACTCACTGTGTCTGAACACAGGAAGCTGAGCTGACAGCCGCTCTGTGCATGCGGCAGCGTCTATTGTGAAGGAGAGGGCCGCGGGGGATCAACGCTGCACAGGTACCGTGGGACACCGGGGAACACCGGTGGGGTTATAGGGGGTGACCTGGCAGGGCCTGGGGAGGAGTTTTCTGTCGCATGTGTCATGGCACATGCTACAGAAATCAGAGGAGTAGGGTGAATGCGGCCGGCGCGCTGCTGTGCGCGCGGCCATCTTGGATTTCTGGGAGGGCATCAGGGGGGGCACTTTGGCGACACCGGGGGACCGGAGGGGACCGGGTAGGAGATTTATCATGTTTGTTCATGCCAGATGGGAGATAAATAATTTTTTACCGACGCTGTCATTTACTGTAACGTGATCATCAGTGTACGGTGTATACCTGTGATCACGTGAGCGGGGACCGGAAAAACCGTCCTGAATCAGGGTCTCCAGGGTCCCAGCTACGCCTGAAACCCCGGAGATTTTCTGACGCTGGGGGGGCGCTATTCACTTATTTCTGCCTGCTGTTTATAAATGGCAGATCAGAATAAGGCTACATTAACACGATCGATCCATTTTTGCGGTCTGGAAAAAACAGTCCGTTTTTTTCACGGGTGCATCCGTGTGGCATCCGTTTCCATTCCGTAGACGGTCCGTATGTCATCTGTTTGTCATCCGTGTGCCTTCTGTTTTTTTTGTGTACTGCAAAAAAACTGGAGGAGGGAAAATACATAAATTTACCCAGGATCCATAGCTTCAACCTACATGAGGCGGTCACATGTTCACTCCAGTGCCATTTTCTACTGATTTTCACAGCGTAGAGCGCTCTGGTGATTTTACAGTGCTTGTGCACTTCATATCAGTCTTTTCTGTCATTATAATGGCAGAAAGACACATAAAGTCCCACTCTCCTGCATTTTGTAATTTTGCACCCTTTGGTGCCTTTCATGTGGCACTAAGGGGTGCTTAGCTTTGTATTTAGGCAAAAAAATGAAAAAAAAAAATGACGTAGGGTTCCCCCTATTTTTTTAGCCAGCTAGGGTAAAGCAGACGGCTGCAGCCTGCAGACCACAGCTGGCAACCTCATCTTGGCTGGTAATCCAAAACTGAGGGCACCCCACGCTGTTATTTTAAATTAAATAAATAATTTAAAAAAAAAACACGTAGGGGTCCCCCGAAAATTGGATCACCAGCCAAGGTAAAGCAGACAGCTGGGGTCTGATATTCTCAGACTAGGGAGGTCCGTGGTTATTGGACTCTCCCCAGGCTAAAAATAGCAGGCCGCAGCCGCCCCAGAAGTGGCGCATCCATTAGATGCGCCAATCCTGGAGCTTCGCCCCAGCTCATCCCGTGCCCTGGTGCGGTGGCAAACGGGGTAATATATGGGGTTAATACCAGATGTGTAATGTCACCTGGCACCAAGCCCTAGGGTTGGTGAGGTCAGGCGTCTATCAGATACCCGACATCACCAACCCAGTCAGTAATAAAAAAAAATAGACGACAAACACATTTATATTTGAAAAAACACTACCCAAAACATTCCCTCTTTAACCAATTTATTAGAAAGAAAAACAAATCCAGGTCTGCTGTAATCCAAGGGGTTGCCATGACGATCCACACTGTCCCAGTCAATGAAGAGCAGGATGTTCCCCATTGGCTGGGAGAGCAGTGCAGTGACCTGAGCTAACATCAATGGGTCAGCCCAGGTCACTGCAAGGGATGACAAGTGCTGCTGTCAGCGAGGTACATTACCTGCGCTGATCTCCTGCACACTGACTTCAATCATCTTCACAGCCAAGTATCGCGAGCGGCCCGTGACGTCACCGCTAGTCAGTCTCGGGTCGGAAGCTAGAGAAGGTGATGTGACAAGCGGCGGCCATGGAGGACAGTGACAGCGCTGAGGTCGGGACTTCATCACCGCAGGTAAGCCGAGCGGGACCATGTGTGCAGAGTGCCAGGTGTGCGGAGACTAGCGGGGTAATGCATGCAGAGTGCCAGGTGGGCGGAGCCTAGCGGGGTAATGTGTGCAGAATGCCAAGTGGGCGGAGCCATGTGTGCAGAGTGACAGGTGGGCGGAGCCTAGCGGGGCAATGTGTGCAGAGTGCCAGGTGGGCAGAGCCTAGCGGGGTAATGTGTGCAGAGTGCCAGGTGGGCGGAGCCTAGCGGGGTAATGTGTGCAAAGTGTCAGGTGGGCGGAGCCTAGCGGGGTAATGTGTGCAGAGTGACAGGTGGGCGGAGCCTAGCGGGGCAATGTGTGCAGAGTGACAGGTGGGCATAGCCTAGCGGGACCATGTGTGCAGAGTGACAGGTGGGCGGAGCCTAGCGGGGTAATGTGTGCAGAGTGTCAGGTGGGCGGAGCCTAGTGGGACGATGTGTGCAGAGTGACAGGTGGGCGGAGCTTAGCAGCGCCATGTGTGTAGACTGCCAGGTGGGCGGAGCCTAGCGGGGTAATGTGTGCAGAGTGATAGGTGGGCGGAGCTTAGCAGCGCCATGTGTGTAGAGTGCCAGGTGGGCGGAGCCTAGCGGGGCAATGTGTGCAGAGTGACAGGTGGGCGGAGCCTAGCGGGGTAATGCATGCAGAGTGCCAGGTGGGCGGAGCCTAGCGGGGTAATGTGTGCAGAGTGCCAGGTGGGCGGAGCCATGTGTGCAGAGTGACAGGTGGGCGGAGCCTAGCGGGGCAATGTGTGCAGAGTGACAGGTGGGCGAAGCCTAGCGGGGCAATGTGTGCAGAGTGCCAGGTGGGCAGAGCCTAGCGGGGTAATGTGTGCAGAGTGCCAGGTGGGCGGAGCCTAGCGGGGTAATGTGTGCAGAGTGTCAGGTGGGCTGAGCCTAGCGGGGTAATGTGTGCAGAGTGACAGGTGGGCTGAGCCTAGCGGGGCAATGTGTGCAGAGTGACAGGTGGGCATAGCCTAGCGGGATCATGTGTGCAGAGTGACAGGTGGGCGGAGCCTAGCGGGGTAATGTGTGCAGAGTGTCAGGTGGGCGGAGCCTAGTGGGACGATGTGTGCAGAGTGACAGGTGGGCAGAGCCTAGCAGCGCCATGTGTGTAGAGTGCCAGGTGGGCGGAGCCTAGCGGGGTAATGTGTGCAGAGTGCCAGGTGGGCAGAGCCTAGCGGGGCAATGTGTGCAGAGTGACAGGTGGGCGGAGCCTAGCGGGGCAATGTGTGCAGAGTGACAGGTGGGCGGAGCCTAGCGGGACCATGTGTGCAGAGTGACAGGTGGGCGGAGCCTAGCGTGGTAATGTGTGCAGAGTGTCAGTTGGGCGGAGCCTAGCGGGACGATGTGTGCAGAGTGACAGGTGGGCGGAGCTTAGCAGCACCATGTGTGTAGAGTGCCAGGTGGGCGGAGCCTAGCGGGGTAATGTGTGCAGAGTGATAGGTGGGCGGAGCTTAGCAGCGCCATGTGTGTAGAGTGCCAGGTGGGCGGAGCCTAGCGGGGCAATGTGTGCAGAGTGACAGGTGGGCGGAGCCTAGCGGGGCAATGTGTGCAGAGTGCCAGGTGGGCAGAACCTAGCGGGACGATGTGTGCAGTGTGACAGGTGGGCGGAGCCTAGCGGGGTAATGTGTGCAGAGTGTCAGGTGGGCGGAGCCTAGCGGGACCATGTGTGCAGAGTGCCAGGTGGGCGGAGCCATGTGTGCTGGCGGCGGAGTGTGAAGTGGCTGGAGCCTAGCGGGGTCATGTGGTGCTGAGGACTAGAGATGAGCGAACCGGCCGTGGTTCGACTCGAGCTCGGTTCGCCGAACGGAGGTCTCGTTCGAGTTCGGTTCGTCGAACGTTCGACGAACCGAACTCGAACCAATAGGATATAATGGGAGGCAATCACAAACACAGAAAAACACATTATAAATGTACACATACAGGTAATAAACATTGCCATAACACTTACCGGTCCCCGCGATCCCTCCTGCACTCTGTCTCCTGCCGCTATTCCATCCGATGATCGCTGAATCCTCCCGGTGACCAGCACTGCCAGCAGTGATGCAGGGCCTATCGTGACGTCAAAATAGCCATGTGACCAGTCACGTGGCTATTACCTGATTGGCTACAGACTGCTCACATGACTATGACGCGTCATGTAGGACCTGCGAGTGCATCTCTCCGGTACAAGGTGCATATTTGTGTATCGCCGTGTACCGGCGACATGCTGTAGCACACGGTCGACTCCCCGTTCCGTTAGGGACCGGCTGACACAGCCGGTCATTAACGGAGATCACCATTGCCATAGCACAGCAGTTAGCGGTGACGTCACTGCTAACCGCGGCTCCGGGAGCACCGTTGCTATGGTAACGCGTCTGTCAGCGTTACCGCTGTTACCGCTGACAGCCAGCAGCACTGATCACTCACGGAGTTAAGGCTGCACGCTGCTTACCGTGCAGCCTTCAACAAGTGAAGGCTGCACGGGAAGCAGCAACTTCCCCCATGCAGCAGTGATGGAGCAGAGCTGCATTTGTTGAACGAGAAAGACAGAAGACCATGGATCGTGGAGGGCTGACAGGGGGTAATAAAGATGGAGTCTCTAATGTGTCTGTGTATTTATTTCTATTAAAGTATTTTTTCTCTGTGTGGTGTCTTTTTTTTAACCCTTGATTGGAGATTCTTAATGGCCGGGTCAAACGTGCCTGACATTAAGAATCTCTGGCTTAATACTAGCTAGTAAAACAAAGCCAGTTTGTAACAAAGCCAGTAACTCATTATTACCCAACAAGCCACCCGGCTTCAGGGCTGTTGGAAGAGTTGGATACAGCGCCAGATGATGGCGCTTCTATGAAAGCGCCATTTTCTGGGATGGCTGCGGACTGCAATTCGCAGCAGAGGCGCCCAGAAACCTCGGGCTAACCTGTGCTGCGAATTCCAATCCCCAGCTGCCTAGTTGTACCCGGCTGGTCAACTATGTTCCTTACCTCATGAGCAGGGCATTGCAGTAATAATAATAATGTATTCATTTATATAGCGCTAATAATTCCACAGCGCTTTACATACATTGTACACACTGTCCCCATTGGGGCTCACAATCTAAATTCCCTATCTGTATGTCTTTGGAGTGTGGGAGGAAACCAGAGTACCCGGAGGAAATCACACAAACACGGGGAGAACATACAAACTCCTTGCAGATGGTGTCCTTGGTGGGAATTGAACCCAGGACTTTAGCGCTGCAAGACTGCAGTGCTGACCACTGAGCCACCATGCCACCCATTTAGCTTACAGATGCATAACCACCACTCACTGTGTCTGAACACAGGAAGCTGAGCTGACAGCCGCTCTGTGCATGCGGCAGCGTCTATTGTGAAGGAGAGGGCCGTGGGGGGATCAACGCTGCACAGGTACCGTGGGACACCGGGGAACACCGGTGGGGTTATAGGGGGTGACCTGGCAGGGCCTGGGGAGGAGTTTTCTGTCACATGTGTCATGGCACATGCGACAGAAATCAGAGGAGTAGGGTGCATGCGGCCGGCGCGCTGCTGTGCGCGCGGCCATCTTGGATTTCTGGGAGGGCATCAGGGGGGGCACTTTGGCGACACCGGGGGACCGGAGGGGACCGGGGAGGAGATTTATCATGTTTGTTCATGCCAGATGGGAGATAAATAATTTTTTACCGGCGCTGTCATTTACTGTAACGTGATCATCGGTGTACGGTGTATACCTGTGATCACGTGAGCGGGGACCGGAAAAACCGTCCTGAAGCATGATCTCCAGGGTCTCAGCTAGCCATGAAACCCTGGAGATTTTCTGACGCTGGGGGGCGCTATTCACTTATTTCTGCCTGCTGTTTATAAACCGCAGATCAGAATAAGGCTACATTCACACGACCGATCCATTTTTGCGGTCTACAAAAAACAGTCCGTTTTTTTTCACGGGTGCATCCGTGTGGCATCCGTTTCCGTTCCGTAGACGGTCCGTATGTCATCTGTTTGTCATCCGTGTGCCTTCCGTTTTTTTTGTGTACTGCAAAAAAACTGAAGGAGGGTAAATGCATAAATTTACCCAGGATCCATAGCTTCATCCTACATGAGGCGGTAACATGTTCACTCCAGTGCCATTTTCTACTGCTTTTCACAGCGTAGAGCGCTCTGGTGATTTTCTTGTGCTTGTGCACTTCATATCAGTCTTTTCTGTCATTATAATGGCAGAAAGACACATACTGTCCCACTCTCCTGCATTTTGTAATTTTGCACCCTTTGGTGCCTTTCATGTGGCACTAAGGGGTGCTTAGCTTTGTATTTAGCCAAAAAAATGAAAAAAAAAAATGACGTAGGGTTCCCCCTATTTTTTTAGCCAGCTAGGGTAAAGCAGACGGCTGCAGCCTGCAGACCACAGCTGGCAGCTTCACCTTGGCTGGTAATCCAAAACTGAGGCACCCCACGCTGTTATTTTACATTAAATAAATAATTTAAAAAAAAAAACACGTAGGGGTCCCCCGAAAATTGGATCACCAGCCAAGGTAAAGCAGACAGCTGGGGTCTGATATTCTCAGACTAGGGAGGTCCGTGGTTATTGGACTCTCCCCAGGCTAAAAATAGCAGGCCGCAGCCTCCCCAGAAGTGGCGCATTCATTAGATGCGCCAATCCTGGTGCTTCGCCCCAGCTCATCCCGTGCCCTGGTGCGGTGGCAAACGGGGTAATATAAGGGGTTAATACCAGATGTGTAATGTCACCTGGCACCAAGCCCTGGGGTTGGTGAGGTCAGGCATCTATCAGATACCCGACATCACCAACCCAGTCAGTAATAAAAAAAAATAGACGACAAACACATTTTTATTTGAAAAAACACTACCCAAAACATTCCCTCTTTAACCAATTTATTAGAAAGAAAAACAAATCCAGGTCTGCTGTAATCCAAAGGGTTGCCATGACGATCCACACTGTCCCAGTCAATGAAGAGCAGGATGTTCCCCATTGGCTGGGAGAGCAGTGCAGTGACCTGAGCTAACATCAATGGGTCAGCCCAGGTCACTGCAGGGGATGACAAGTGCTGCTGTCAGCGAGGTACATTACCTGCAGTGACGATCTCCTGCACTGCTGACAGCACCTGTCACTGAGTTCAATGACCTTCACAGCCAAGTATCGCGAGAGGCCCGTGACGTCACCGCTAGTCAGTCTCGGGTCGGAAGCGAGAGAAGGTGATGTGACAAGCGGCGGCCATGGAGGACAGTGACAGTGCTGAGGTCGGGACTTCATCACCGCAGGTAAGCAGAGCGGGACCATATGTGCAGAGTGCCAGGTGGGCGGAGCCTAGCGGGGTAATGTGTGCAGAGTGCCAGGTGGGCGGAGACTAGCTGTGTAATGTGTGCAGAGTGTCAGGTGGGCGGAGCCTAGCGGGACGATGTGTGCAGAGTGCCAGGTGGGCGGAGACTAGCGGGGTAATGTGTGCGGAGTGCCAGGTGGGCGGAGCCTAGCGGGGTAATGCGTGCAGAGTGTCAGGTGGGCGGAGCCTAGCGGGACCATGTGTGCAGAGTGCCAGGTGGGTGGAGCCATGTGTGCTGGCGGTGGAGTGCGAAGTGCGTGGAGCCTAGCGGGGTCATGTGGCGCTGAGGACGTCAGTGTCGTGGACTGCGTTGCTGGGGACAGGTGAGTGTGAGTGTGTGTGTGAGTGTGTGTGAGTGTGTGTGTGTGTGTGTATGTGTACATGCCGCGTGCAGGAGGGGGCGGAGCGAGCTGAGCGGGGAAGTGTCGGCTTCCTGCACACGTAGCTAGGATAAATATCGGGTTACTAACCAAAGCGCTTTGCTTGGATACCCGATGTTTATCTTGGTTACCAGCTTCTGGCAGGCTGCCAGCGATGGCTCCTGCACACTGTAGCTGTAAAAAGCCCTGCTTTTTGCTGCTAGAACCGTTCTCGAACGTAACTAGAACTATCGAACTTTAGCAAAAAGCTCTAGTTCTAGTTCGAACTAGAACACCCCCCAAAATCACTCAAACCGTGAACTGGAGAACCGCGAACCGCGCTCAACTCTACTGAGGACGTCAGTGTTGTGGACTGCATGGCTGGGGACAGGTGAGTGTGTGTGTGTGTGAGTGTGTGTGTATGTATGTGTACATGCCGCGTGCAGGAGGGGGCGGAGTGAGCTGAGCGGGGAAGTGTCGGCTTCTGGCACAGTAACTAGGATAAATATCGGGTTACTAACCAAAGCGCTTTGCTTGGATACCCGATGTTTATCTTGGTTACCAGCTTCTGGCAGGCTGCCAGCAATGGCTCCTGCACACTGTAGCTGTAAAAAGCCCTGCTTTTTGCTGCTAGAACCGTTCTCGAACGTAACTAGAACTATCGAGCTTTAGCAAAAAGCTCGAGTTCTAGTTCGATCTAGAACACCCCCCAAAATCACTCGAACCGCGAACTGGAGAACCGCGAACCGCGAACCGCGCTCAACTCTAATCAAGATGCCAAATCCTTTCTTCCTGCATGAGATCGGACTCTGCCCAGTGTGTTTGGTAACAGCTTATTTCTGTTTCCCCTAAACATGCAGAATAGCCAGTTTCTGCAGATCCCGGCACAGCAAAGAAGCAGAAATTCACTAACCTTTGATATACAGTATGTTCTACTGTATATTGAATCAGGTTCATTTTTATTTAACAGTAAAATTATACAACATATATAAAAATTAATTTCCCCATAAAAACATTGCAGAAAGGGGAAAAACCTAACAAAAAACACACAACTTACATAATAAACAATGCACCCGTAGTCCATGTCTCACATCAGTATGGGTCACAAAGTACATATTATTTCCCAATGTATTCCCCATAATATAAATTACCCAACATGTTTATGACATAAACTAGAAGGTGGCCCGCTTCTAATGCATCGGGTATTCTAGAATTTACGTATTGTGTAGTTAATGTATGATTTTTGTTATATATATATATATATATATATATATATATATATATATATATATACACATGTTGTTGTTTGTAGTTGCCAAGTGTTTGTGTAGGGCTCTGTAAATGTTCTGGGTGTTGTCTGGGTGTGGGGGGGTGTGAGAGCGGTGTTGTTTGTGTGTTGCGTTGTGTGTTGCATTGTTTGTGGAGCGCTGTATGTTTGCAGCGTTGTGTGTGTGTGCTGCTGTGTGTGTTGCGCGGTTTGTGTGGGTGTGTGGGTGTGGGGTGCGTGTGTGTGTTTTGGGGGAGGTATGTTTTGTGCAATGTGTGTGTTGCACGGTATGTGCATATATTTGTGTGTGCCGCAGTGTGTGTGTGTTGTGTGTGTGCAGCATTGTCTGTGTGTGTGTGGGTGTCTGTGTAGGGGGATGTTTGTGGTTCCCAGTGTGTGTGTGGTGTGTTGTGCGGTGCGTGTGTGGCGGTGTGTGTGTGTTTTGGGGGGAGGTGTGCACCCCCCATCGTAGTCCACCCCCCATGCTGCACCCCCCATCGTGCTCCATCCCCCATGCGCATCCCCCATCGTGCTCCATCCCCCATGCTGCGCACACCCATCGTGCTCCATCCCCCATGCTGCGCACCCCCATCGTGCTCCATCCCCCATGCTGTGCACCCCCCATCGTGTTTCATCCCCCCATTCTGGGCACCCCCCCATCGTGGTACACCCCCCATGCTGCACCCCCCATCGTGCTCCATCCCCAATGCTGCACCCCCCATCATGCTCCATCCCTCATGCTGCACTCGCCATCGTGCTCCATCCCCCATGCTGCGCACCCCCCATCGTGTTTCATCCCCCCATTCTGGGCACCCCCCATCGTGGTACACCCCCCATGCTGCACCCCCCATCGTGCTCCATCCCCCATGCTGCACTCCCCATCGTGCTCCATCCCCCATGCTGCGAACCCCTCAGAGAGGAGTATAATAGTAGGATTATAATAGGATGAGTATAATGGGAAGAGTAGTCCTGGGGAAAGAGGAGTATAATGGGAGGAGTTGTCCTAGGGGGGAGGTGTACAGGTGCCCAACGTGTGCGGGGGGCGTGGCCTAGTGGGCATCGTGTGCGGGGGGCGTGGCCTAGCAGGCATAGTGTGAGGGGGCGTGACCTAGCGGGCATAGTGTGAAGGGCCGTGGCCTAGCGAGCATAGTGTGCGGGGCCGTGGCCTAGCGGGCATAGTGTGAGGGGGCGTGGCCTAGCGGGCATCGCGTGCGGGGGACATGGCCTAGCGGGCATCGCGTGCGGGGGACGTGGCCTAGCGGGCATCGTGTGCGGGGGACGTGGCCTAGCGGGCATCGTGTGCGGGGGTGTGGCCTAGCAGGCATCGCGTGCGGGGGGCGTGGCCTAGCGGGCATCACGTGCGGGGGCATCGCGTGCGGGGGGGCGGGCCTGGCCAAACGGTTAATCCATGCGGGGGGTGTGGCTAGCAGGCATCGCGTGCGGTGGTGTGGCCTAGCGGGCATCGTGTGCGGGGGCGGGCCTGGCCAAACGGTTAATCCATGCGGGGGGCGGGGCCAGGCCGAGCCAAGCGGCCAATCCGACGATTATCACTGTAAGGACACTGTCACGGTGACACAATTTTGGAGCAAGACAGACAGACAGACAGACAGAATAAGGCAATTATATATATAGATATTCCAGCAATACGCATATCACTCTATTCCAGTAAATTTGTTAACTGGTTAGAAGGAGAAGGACCTGGTCACCCACACTGTCCTGCAGTAACGCCGAGGAGGGAAGGCTCGGGGTATCCAACTATGCCCCCCAGATCTTACAGGACTTTTTAAATGTATTACTTTTAAGGTATACTCCCCTGTCCAGTCAAAGTATAGTGTTTACTCTTTCCCTAAGATCCCCGATGGCCGGAGGAGCCAGGTCCAACCAGTGGTAAGCCAATAATTTCCTGGCCTGGTACAAGAGACACGTAATACTGACCGTTACCGGTGAATGTTCTACTGTATATTAATTTTATAATGCAAAATTTCCATTACCAAGTATCATTAATGGCATGTTTTTCTTTCAGCATGACCACATTGATAAATGTGCCAACTTCACTATTTCCAGTCCCAGTGGAAATTATTTGATGTTTCCTTACGCTATGGATGGAAACCAGTATAATAATGACAAATTTTCTGCTTGTTCAATTCATTACATAGCATCTCTTTTAAAAGTAAAAAAGGACAAGTGTTTCGTTGGTAAGTAAATTATAATTTCAAGCACATTTGGCAAGAATTTACAACTAAAGTATATTGTATATGTATTTACAAAATATGCAAAACAGTGGGGTTCAGCTAAATGTGAAAACTGAGTGCACAAGCCATCATGGAGTGTGGGAAAGTAAAGAGGTCGTCTCTAGAGATGAGCAAACCGGTCCCGGTTCGGCTCGAGCTTGGTTCGGCGAACGGAGGTCGGATTCGAGTTTGGTTCGGCGAACCACTCGAACCCCATAGGAAACAATGGGAGGCAATCACAAACACATAAAAACACATTATAAATGTACACATACAGTTAATAAACATTGCCATAACACTTACTGGAGCCCTCGATGCGTCCTGCATTCTGTCTCCTGTCGCTTTTCCATCGGTAATCGCTGCGTCCTCCCGGTAACCAGCAGTGATGCAGGACCTATCGTGACGTCAAAATAGCCATGTGACCAATCATGTGTCTATTATCTCATTGGCTACAGACTGGTCACATGGCTTTGACGTCATTCTAGGTCCTGTCATTGCATCTCTCCGGTACACGTTTGTGTATCGCCGTGTACTGGCGACATGCTCTGGCATACAGTCGACTCCCCGTTCTGCTTCCCCGTTCCGTTAGGGACCGGCTGACACAGCCGATCAATAACGGAGATCACTGTTGCCATAGCAACGCGCATGTTAGCGGTGACGTCACATGATCGGAGCACCGTTGCTATGGCAACCCGTCTGTCAGCGGTAACGTTACCGCTAACAGCCAGCAGCACTGATCACTCACGGAGTGAAGACTGCACGGGGAGCAGCAGCGTCATTCTCCCATGCTGTGCTGCTCATATAGCAGAGCTGCATGGGCTGAAGGAGAAAGACAGAAGACCAGGATCGTGGAGGGATAAGAGAGAGTAATAAACATGGAGTCTCTAAGTGTGTCTGTGTATTTATTTCTATTAAAGTATTTTTTCTCTGTGTGGTGTCTTTTTTTTAACCCTTGATTGGAGACTCTTAATGGCCGGGTCAATCTTGCCCGACATTAAGAATCTCTGGCTTAATACTAGCTAGTAAAACAAAGCTAGTATTAACTCATTATTACTCAGCAAGCCACCCGGCTTCAGGGCTGCTGGAAGAGTTGGATACAGCGCCAGATGGGGCGGCTGCAGATTGCAATTCTCAGCACAGGCGCCCAGAAACCTCGGACTAACCTGTGCTGCGGATTCCAATCCCCAGCTGCCTAGTTGTACACAAAAATGGGGCGAGGCCCACATAGTTGTTTTTTTTTAATTATTTCATGAAATTCATGAAATAATTAAAAAAAGGGCTTCCCTATATTTGTAGTTCCCAGCCGGGTACAAATAGGCAGCTCGGGGTTGGGGGCAGCCGTACCTGCCTGCTGTACCTGGCTAGCATACAAAAATATGGTGAAGCTCACGTCATTTTTTTGTAGTTTTTTGGCAAAAAAAATAAAAAATGCTTCCCTGGATTTTCTATTGCCAGTGAAGGTAACACCAAGCAGTGGCGGTTAGCAGCCAGTAGCTGCTTGGATTTCCCTTATCTAGTAATACAAAAAATGCAGCGGGAGCACATATATTTTTTTTTTAATTATTTATTTAAATAACTAAAAACAAAAAGGGCTTCCCTGTATTTTGATTGCCTGACATCACAGTGCTGTAAAAATAAATCTTTAAAAAAAATGACGTAGCGCTCCGTGGTATTTTTTATTCTCAGCGCAGATAAAGCAGACAGCTACGGGTTGCCACCCCCATCTGCCTGGCGTTACCTTGGCTGGCAATCAAAATACAGGGAAGCCCATTAATTTTTTTTATTTAAAAAATAGTTTAAAAAAAATGACGTTGGGTCCCCCGATTTTTGATAGCCAGCTAGGGTAAAGCAGAAGTCTGTAGCCTGAAAACCACAGCTGGCAGCTTTACCGTGGTTGGGGATCCAATGTGGAGGTCACCCCAGGCTCTTTTTTTATAATTATTTCATAAATATTAATAATTACAAAAAAAAAGTAGGGTCCCCCCCCAAATTGGATCACCAGCCAAGGTAAAGCGGACAGCTGTGGTCTGTTATTCTCAGGGTGGGAAGGTCCATAGTTATTGGCTCTTCACAGCCTAAAAATAGCAGGCCGCAGGCGCCCCAGAAGTGGCGCATCCACTAGATGCACCAATCCTGGCGCTTCACTCCAGCTCATCCTGTGCCCTGGTGCAGTGGCAAACGGGGTAATAAATGGGGTTGATACTAGCTGTAAAGTCACCTGACATCAAGCTCAGCAGTTTGTGATGTCATGGCGTCTATCAGACACCCGACATCACAAACTGTCAGTACTAACAAAAAAAATAGACAAAAATAAATTTATTGGAAAAAACACTCCCCAAAAGATTCCCTCTTTCACCAATTTATTGTAAGGAAAAGAAATAAGGGGGTCCCACGATGACTCTGGACCGTCTAGAATATAGGCGGACACGCTCAGGGAACGTAGCCCCCATTTTCCAGGAGTGCAGACCCTCCATGTGTGGAGTGTGGGTGCAATGAATCTGCACCCACTCTTCCCGGGTCCACAGCAGCAGACTCCATGTCGTAACTCTTGCTACCAAAGCTGCAATGCCCTGCTCATGAGGTAGGGGGATGCCCAATCAGGAGAACTATTCTACATTTCCAAATATTGGTATTTGCTGATATTATTGCTATTCCACCTACTATATATTGGGGATAGGATCTTGGAGATGGAATACCCCTTTAAGTCCGGTATTACATGCCGAGTGCAGGAGGGGGGCGGAGCCGAGCGCAGAAGTGTCGGCTCCCTGCACACGTAACCAGGTTAAATATCGGGTTACTAACCAAAGCGCTTTGCTTGGATACACGATATTTATCTTGGTTACCAGCTTACCGCAGGCTGCCAGCCATGGCTCCCTGCACACTGTAGCTGTAAAAAGCCACGCTTTTGCTGATTGAACCGTTCTCGAACGTAACTTGAACGTAACTCGAATTGCCGAACTTTTAGCAAAAAGCTCAAGTTCTAGTTCTATCTAGAACACCCCCCAAAATCACAAGAACCGCGAACTGGCGAACCTCGAACCACGAACCACGCTCAACTCTAAAGGCCCTGTCACACACAGAGATAAATCTTTGGCAGATCTGTGGTTGCAGTGAAATCATGGACATATTGTTTCATTTGTACACAGCCACAAACCTGGCACTGATTGTCCACAATTTCACTGCAACCACAGATCTGCCGCAGATTTATCTCTGTGTGTGACAGGGCCTTAAGACTAGTCTCATAATCTTTTCATAAGGCTCAGATGCTATATGGACAGGGAGTCTCGGAATAGTACTTCATTATAGGAAATGTCACCAGGTTTTGCTAACCCATCTGATAGCAGCATAATGTAGGGGCTTAAACCCGAATTCCAGCGATATGTCATTTACTCAGCTGCTTGCTGTCATTTTTATCAAATCACTGTTTTTTATGAGTGATATTCTGCTGCTGATATAACAATGATTTTATCACAACTATCCTGCGCTGCTTTGTAAGTGACACATCACTGGAATCAGGTTCTTTGCCCCTGCTCTCAGGTTAGGTGACAAAAACCTGGGGACAGATTCTGTTGAAATCTAAAGTATGGTTGGCACTCAATGGCTTACAGAGTGGGTGCTCCTTGGTAAATTTGTAAATGTAAGCAAGATAAAACTGGGCACTTCAATTCAAGATGAAATGATTATGCGTTTATTAACGTCAGCAAAAAGGTCTGTGTGCACTGGGCCAACGTTTCAATTCAGATTCTCTTTGAAGTGACTAAAGATTAAATAATGCTTGGTATCAGCATGACATTTCACATGAAAATTACAGTTGTTTAAGTTGCCAAATCTGTGTTCCTGTACTATTTTTTTCAGAGAGTGGACGACCAACATGTGGCAATCAAATAGTAGAGGATGGGGAACAATGTGATGTAGGTCTTAAAGAAAATGACATGTGCTGTTATGGTATCAATGCAGGAGAGAGTTTACAGTGTACATTGAAGCCTGGGAAACAATGCAGGTATGCTATGGTTTATATTTCCAATCTAAGACTAAAACATGCAGAGAAAAATAAATGAAAATATTTGAAGTGTGTAGTAGCATGTACCAAATATATATATTAATAAATAGTAGAGATGAGCAGGACGAACATCAGAAATTCATCAAATCCATACCTCCCAACCGTCCCTGATTCAGCAAGACTGTCCCGATTTGATGGCTCACTCCCGCAGTCCCGTTTCCTCCTCTCAGTTCAGTGAATAAATTAACTCAAGAAGAGCAGTGCATAAATTACATTTTTATCTGCTCTGGTTTTCTGCAAGGGACTAGAACTCATGAGTTTGTGAGCTCTTCATCCATAGGCGCCTGAAAGGCCCACTACTAGTATTGTTTTTAGTGTCCTTTTAGGGTTTTATCTCATATTATCCTATTATTAATAAAGGTTATATTTTAATTTCCACTTTCTTCTGCTACTATTTATTAATTTCAGTGGAATATTCTAAACAGTTGCAAGTTTGCCCTTTCATCTACCCCTCCACTTCCCCACTTGTTGATTCAATTTACAAGGATAGAAAACCCCCCAAAACATTTCACATAATGCTGAAGTTTCAGACAGTGGGCTAATGATGTCAGGTGCGGTTGGGTGGTCTTCCTCATAATGCTCTGCAAATGTCACATCACATGGTCTATCACAGACAATCAAGGGAATTATCATGGCCAGTATAAAAGATGAGGACAGGCTAAGCACCAGTTTACGCCTTTATGAGGGGCTGTTGATAAGTCTTTGGCTTTGTGATCTTTTTTGTTTCTATGGTAACGAATGTTACATCACATGAAATTATGTGTCTAATATATGATTTCAAAATTTTGTGTTTGTTGCTTATGGCAACATTGTTCTATGCACACGGGAAAGCAAAATGGCGGAGTCTAATGCGATATTCATAGCAACTGAGAGCAGAGGAGGGGTAAAATTCTTGTTTCTGCAAGGAAAATCCACAAAGGATATTCATGGTGATATGCCCTTCATATTCCATAGGTGAGAACTGGCTTGCCAAATTTAAAACGGGCCACTTCAGCACCAATGATGGGGAACGTCCTGGACAACAGCGAGTGGTTGTTGTTCTGGAGATCGTTGATGCTGTGCACAATTTTATACTGGAGAATCAACGAATTTTATCTAAACCAATAGCAGACATCATGGGGATTTCCCGTGAACATGTTTGTGTCATTATCCATGAACATTTTGACATGAGGAAGCTATATTCAAAGTGTGTCCCCAAATGTTTGACAACAGATCAGAGAAGCATGCGAGTGAAAACTTCCCGGTCCATTTGTCAGCGTTTCCGGACTGATAAGAGCTTCCTGGATCGGCAGATCACTATGAATCAGCCCTGGATTTATTTGTATGACCCTGAAAACAAGGATTAGTCAAAAGAGTGAAGACAAGTGGCTGGTACTGAGGTAATCTTGTGATGCTTGTCTCTGGAGCCACTACGGAGGTCAAAAGACTTTACCTCTCTGCAGCCCAAGTGAGGATAATGTGATTCTCACAGGCACTGGCAATAACTAAAATGAATGCCAGGAAGTGAGGTGCAAACAGGGCAATAGACACTCCCATGGGCTGGACTAAAAAGAACCATGGGAACACAACGGACTGACAAGTTGGTGGCAGCAGAGGACAAGCATGAAATATAAATAACAAGACATTGATAACAGTGGATATAACATAAGTTAACAGTTTTAAAGAAATAGGTAGGAACAGCACACAGGGTGCAAAAATCAGCTACTAAGGTTATGGCGTCTGTGTTCTGGGATAAGGAGGGCGTGCCGCTAGTGGACTACCTTCAAAAGGGTTACACCATGAATGCAAGGTATTACATTGAACTTTTGGACCAATTAATGGCATCCCTGAAGGCCAAAAGGAACGGCAACCTGTCCAAATGAATATTGTTCCTGCAAGACAACACCTCCGCTCACACTGCACAAGCGACCACAGCACAACTGGCAGAGCTAGGCTTCCAGCTGGTTGACCACCCTCCTTATTCAACAGATCTAGCTTCCTCTGACTATCATCTGTTTCCAAACCTGAAAAAACACTTCAAGGGTACCACATTTCACACCATTATCATCACGCTACTTGTCAGTTTTTGAAAGGAGTGAAGTAGAAGAAAAATGATCATGGACCTCATGTGCCAACTGTGCGCTTTCAGCTGTGGACCGGCTAAAATGCAATGGGAAGAAACTTGAGGCACTGTTATCCATAAAATATAAAACCACCTCAACATCTTGTGGCCTCAATATTCATGGAGCGGTGTTTGGGTCTACAAAATGATGACCGACGGACTGTGGCCTGCATACACTAGAGAAAGATGTTTAATTTTTGCATGTAGCAGGCACAGATCTACCACATCCTCGCTCTGAAGCAGCTCTACCACCAGCACCACTACCATGGCCATGTCCCTATTTGATGTTCTCCTCATTATATGGCAACCAAAGTAGGGTAGACTAATAGACTGCCTGCATGCTCAGTGCCCCCACAAACTCTTTACAAAGAGTATCTACACAGACCCTTTTTATGAGTATCCACATAAAGCCTGCTGTAGTGAACTTATGTTTTTATGAGATTCAAGCTATACAAAATGTGCCACAGTGTACACACATAGCTTTTAGGGAGATTAAGGGAAAAGAAACTGCTGCACAGTGGTCAATTACAACTTGCTACATTGGCTACACACTGCCTGCTGCAGTGAAAATACATTTTTTAATTGATTTGAGCCACTCAAAATGGGCCACAGTGTACACACATAGCTTTTGGAGAGATTCATGCCATATAAACAGTAGAGTTGAGCGCGGTTCGCGGTTCGTGGTTCTCCAGTTCGCGGTTCGAGTGATTTTGGGGACTGTTCTAAATCGAACTAGAACTCGAGCTTTTTGCTAAAGCTCGATAGTTCTAGTTACGTTCGAGAACGGTTCTAGCAGCAAAAAGCCAAGCTAATTACTAGCTGGCTTTCCGCTGTAATAGTGTAAGTCACTCTGTGACTCATACTATTATGAAATTTCAGCATATAGTGTGCGGGAACAGCGCATTCAGACCACTGCTGCTGGGATAATGACGATCGCCATTTTTTTTTTCCTTGTCTTCCTTCCCTAAGCGCGCGCGTGTAGTGGGGCGGGCCAGCATGTCAGCCAATCCCAGACACACACACAGCTAAGTGGACTTTTAGCCAGAGAAGCAACGGCATATGTGATAGGATGTCCATGTCACATGTCCCTGCATTATAAAAACGGGTATCTGCTCGTCCGGACGCCATTATCTCTTCTGCGTCTGGGTGCCAGTCACCGCTGGCGTAGCTCCTGTCTCCGATACTGCTGTGTACGCTCTACACACAGCGCTATACAGAATAGGGATAGAAGTTTCTATTAGCCCTTATAAGGGCTAATAACAGCAGGTATAATGCAGCCACTGGTATGGTATATAAATTATAAGGACCTGAAATACAGCAATAATACCTAAAATATAACTTTTATTAGTTCCTCTAAAAATAGGGAAGGATCACCTTGCCTATACATAAAAAATCAATTCAGGGATTAAATCAATTGCTAAAAATCCTCCAAAATACTAGGAGGGACCAGCAAACCCTGTGAAAAATGCAAAAACACCTCAATAACGATTGGTGTTGGCAGATATATACATATATTCAACCGAGATGGTCAAGATTTTTCACACAACTGCTCATTCAAACTCTGTTCACAATAACGGCAGTGGTGTTATTCACAACCAATAGTATCCTCCAGTTGCTAATAGGAGGTAGTTTTTTTTGAGTGACCTTATTCCACACACATTTGGTCACAAAATACATCACATCCGGTTAGAACAGATAAACAATATCCAGGGATGCAGAGATTCAAGTTGTTAACCTGATATTGTCTGAAAGGGAACAATCTCACCCAATTCCTGGTGTCTTGTTTCCCAGATGCTCAGTGTGTCCTCATATCCGGCGTAGTCCAAAAGACCCTCATCAAACAGGTCTAGGACCTCTTATGAATGGACTCACTGTCCTCTCCCAGAGTCTCCTCCCAGAGTGTCCTCTCCCAGAGAAGGAGACTCTGGGAGAGGACAGTGAGTCCATTCATAAGGGGTCCTAGACCTGTTTGATGAGGGTCTTTTGCACTACGCCGGATATGAGGACACACTGACCATCTGGGAAACAAGACACCAGGAATTGGGTGAGATTGTTCCCTTTCAGACAATATCAGGTTAACAACTTGAATCTCTGCATCCCTGGATATTGTTTATCTGTTCTAACCGGATGTGATGTATTTTGTGACCAAATGTGTGTGGAATAAGGTCACTCAAAAAAAACTACCTCCTATTAGCAACTGGAGGATACTATTGGTTGTGAATAACACCACTGCCATTATTGTGAACAGAGTTTGAATGAGCAGTTGTGTGAAAAATCTTGACCATCTCGGTTGAATATATGTATATATCTGCCAACACTAATCGTTATTGAGGTGTTTTTGCATTTTTTCACAGGGTTTGCTGGTCCCTCCTAGTATTTTGGAGGATTTTTAGCAATTGATTTAATCCCTGAATTGATCTAATAACAGCAGGCTCAGAGCCATAGGTGACAGTCAGATCCGTGGAAACAGATTTTAACAGCTACAGATAACAGCGTCTGTGTAGCTAAGGTCAGGGACTTCCTCGCTGCATTTCCCCATTAGGAGGGATAGAAAGTGAGGCTTCCTTTCCTGTACACTGACCCACAACCCTGCCACTGTACCCTGCTGCCCTTTGCACACTCCAACTCATTGTTACTAAGCCATTATACTAGCAAACACTGAGTAAACTTAGTGGCATCCTAAAAGTGTCTGTTGGACTTCCATTAGTGTCCCACTAGTGCAAATCTATTTGCAGCACCTCTTCATTGCACACTCAAACTCATTGTTACTAAGCCATTATACTAGCAAACACTGAGTAAACTTAGTGGCATCCTAAAAGTGGCTGTTTGACTTCCATTAGTGTCCCACTGGTGCAAAGCTATTTGCAGCACCAATGCATTGCACACTCAAACTCATTGTTGCTAAGCCATTATACTAGCAAACTATGCTGCCAGTTTAAGGGCCGTAGTTGCATTGTCAGGGATAGTTATTGTTGTTTATTCTGCTGTTAATAAAGATAGACCACCGCTGCAATCTACACCACCTCTCAATTTTTACTACCACATTTTAAGTGCACAATCTTGTCGCAATCAAAATGAGTGGCAAAATGACAGATGCTGGTGGAAAGGGGAAGAGGCGTGTTGGAAAAGGAAAAAAAGGGTTTGTCCATGGGGACGGTGGCAAAGCTCCATTAACATCTGCTGAAGATAGACCATCTTTCAGCAAAAGTAAGATGTCTACTACTTACCGTGGACAATCCGATGTGCTCCCTTTTTTACAGACACGAACAACTGGAACAGATGATGGTAGATGATGGCCAAAAAAAGAAAATGCTTGAATGGATCTCAAGTGGTCCAACAAGTGCCCTCTCCGCCACCTCAACTACCGCATCCAAAAAACACCAGTCCTCGGAGTTGTCATCCCAATCACACTTGCTTTCTCCCAGCTCTGAAGTCTCCATCCGCCCTGCACAGTATGGTGGAACTGAGATAGCTGAGTCTGCAGAGCTGTTCAGTCACACTATAGCCTGGGAATCAGAGGTCTGCTCCCAAGCTACAGTGAGTACAGACCAGGAAATGGTCTGCAGTGATGCCCAGAACCTTTGTGACTCTGATTCAGGCCGTGATGAACAAGTTTCTGAGCATAATGTTGACCCTTATTCACAAACTGTAACACCTGTTGTAATAGACAATAAGGAACATACTGATGACGATGAGACGCAGATACCAGATTGGGATGACAACTTAAATATTCGGTCAGGGCAAGAAGAGGCTCGGTCTGAGGGTGAGGGGAGTGCAAACACAACAATTGATGATGAAGTTCTAGATCCCACCTACTGTCAACCCACAGTCAGGCACTCGAGGAGGTCAACAGAGGCGGTGGAGGAGGATGCAACTGACGACGAAGTTACCTTGCGCCTTCCTGGACAGAGTCGGAGTACTGGTAGCATGTCTACAACTGCATCCTCAGCCACCACTGTGCCTCTAAGCACTAGTCGGGGTGGATCAGCAGGTCGCATGCCCTCTGAGCCTTGCCTAGCCTGGTCCTTTTTTGACATAGCAAAAGATCGCCCAAATTATGTGATCTGTAAAATTTGTCGTGATTCTGTTAGTACAGGGCCAAACCTCAGCAGTTTGACAACTTCTTCCATGAATCATCACATGAATAAATATCATATGTCCCAGTGGGAAGCTGACCGTGCTGCAATGCGGCCTAGCGGAGCGAACCATCCACCGCCTGCCCCTTCCAGTGCATCCGCGCGCTCTTCATCTTCTAGGACTGTGGGGACAGCTGTCACACCTGGTTTTCCACGCACAACTTCCACCACTGTAACCGCAACAGACAGTTTGCTTGGTAGGTCATCAGTTGGTTTGGAAGGGGAAACAAGTGCGTGTGTACAGCTCACTCAGACATCGATAGCACCAACGTTGGATGAAGGCAACATCATGTCTCCGCCTGCACTTTCCTCACAAACCTGCATTTTTCCAGGGACACCCTACTCAACACCGTCTACACACAGCAGCCAGATCTCTGTCCCTCAGATGTGGACAAATAAAAGGCCATTTCCTGTGACTCATGACAAAGCTAAGAGGTTGACTTTATCCCTCTGTAAGCTCTTGGCTACCGAAATGCTGCCTTTCCGCCTGGTGGACACACAGGATTTTAGAGACCTTATGTCTGTTGCTGTGCCCCAGTACAGATGCCCAGTTTCCACTACTTCTCTAAAAAAGGTGTGCCTGCGCTACACCAGCATGTTGCACACAACATCACCGCTTCCTTGAGAAACTCTGTGTGTGAACGGGTGCATTTCACCACCGATACTTGGACCAGTAAGCATGGACAGGGACGTTACATGTCGCTGACTGGGCACTGGGTAACTATGGTGATAGATGGTGAAGGGTCTGCTGCACAAGTCTTGCCATCCCCACGACTTGTGTGTCAATCCTCTGTCTGTCCAAGTTCCGCCACTGCTTCTGCCTCCTCCACCTCGTCTGGGTCCTCCACCTCCGCCCCAAGCCTGCCTGGTCAGGCCACCAGCGTTCTAACTGCGCAGAAGGAATCACGCACCCCTCATTACTATGCTGGCAGCAGAGCGTAACGGCATCAAGCGGTCTTTAGCTTGAAATGTCTTGGAAATAAGAGTCACACAGCGGCTGAGTTGTGGGCAGCTCTGGAGACTGAGTTTAATAAATGGTTGTCTCCACTCAACCTGCAGCCTGGTAAGGCCGTGTGCGACAATGCTGCAAACCTGGGTGCGGCCCTTCGCCTGGGCAAGGTGACACACGTGCCTTGTATGGCTCACGTGTTGAACCTTGTTGTCCAGCAATTTTTAACACACTATCCCGGCCTAGATGGCCTTCTGACCAGGGCACGAAAACTGTCTGCTCACTTCCGCTGTTCAATCACCGCTGCTGAGCGACTTGCATCGCTCCAGAAGTCTTTCGGCCTGCCGGTTCATCGCCTGAAGTGCGATGTGCCGACACGCTGGAATTCGACTCTCAACATGTTACAGCGACTGTGGCAGCACCGTCGAGCCCTAGTACAATACGTCATGACGTATAGCCTGGGCCAACGAGATGCAGAGGTGGGGCAGATCACCCTGATGGAGTGGTCTCAGATCAAGGACCTATGCACCCTTCTGCACAGTTTCGACATGGCGACGAATATGTTTAGCGCTGACAATGCCATTATCAGCATGACAATTCCAGTCATTTACATGCTGGAGCACACGCTAAACACTATTCGGAGTCAGGGGGTGGGACAACAGGAAGGGGAGGAACTACAGGAGGATTCATATGCGCAAGAGACAACAACATCACCAAGGTCCAGACGTTCATCATCACCAACGCGGCAGGCATGGGACCATGGGGGACAGGGATCAACAAGGGCGCATAGTAGCAGGTGAAATGTTGAGGAAGGTGCAGGAGAACATGAAGAAATGGAGGACGAACTGTCCATGGACATGGAAGACTCAGCGGATGAGGGAGACCTTGGTCAAATTTCAGTTGAAAGAGGTTGGGGGGAGATGTCAGAGGAAGAAAGAACGGTTAGCACCTCTATGCCACAAACACAGCGTGGACTTGGTCCGCATGGCTGCGCAAGACACATGAGCGCCTTCTTGCTGCACTACCTCCAACATGACCCTCGTATTGTCAAAATTAGAAGTGATGATGACTACTGGCTGGCCACACTATTAGATCCCCGGTACAAGTCCAAATTTTGTGACATAATTCCAGCCAGAGAAAGGGACGCACATATGCAGGAGTATCAGCAGAAGCTGTTACTCGATCTTAGCTCGGCTTTTCCACCAAACTACCGTGGTGCAGGGAGTGAATCTCCCAGTTGTAACTTGAAAAACATGGGACGGTCTCGTCATCTTCAACAGTCTACCCATACCAGTAGCACCGTATCTGGTGCTGGTAACATCAATTTTATTGAATCTTTTCATAATTTTTTTAGACCCTCCTTTGCAAGGCCACCAGAGACAACAAGTCTGACACATAGTCAACGGCTGGAGAGGATGATACAGGAGTATCGCCAAATGAACATCGATGCCATGACTTTGCAAATGGAGCCTTGCTCATTTTGGGCTTCAAATCTTAAAAAATGGCCAGAGCTCTCCACTTACGCCTTGGAGATTTTGTCGTGTCCAGCTGCCAGTGTTGTCTCTGAACGTGTCTTCAGTGCTGCTGGGTGTGTGCTGACAGATAAGCGCACGTGTCTGTCCAGTGACAATGTGGACAGACTAACGTTCATCAAAATGAACAAGTCATGGATCCACAAGGAATTTACTACTCCTGTGTAATCCTGGGGAGAGTAAATGCTTGTGGATTTTGAATGTGCTTGATGCAAATCTACCTGTGAAGTGTACAACTGGGGCACAAGTGCTGCCACTAAAGGGGTGGGTGTGTGTGTGGCCCAATTTTTGGAAAAAAGGGAGACTCCGCTTGGAGTAACCCTTGCTTACAGTGTTTTTAAAAATGATCCAAGATGAACAGAGCTGATGTGACGCCCTGGCAAAGCCAGGTTGTCACAGAAAGAGTTAATCCTCCTTGGTAACCTGATCCCACACCGGTGCAGCAGGACAAACCACCTCCCCCAGTGTTAGAGCAAAACAGAGCAGGAGGGGAGGGGCTGGAGCAGAGTGTGTGGAGAGAGAGAGAGTAGAGGAGCCCCGAGTTGTAGCTCCCGGGCTTCTACAGAAGCGTGCTCCGAAAGGGCCGGGACAGGCTGTTAGTGAGGAAGGGGCCAGAGGTAGCCGGGGCATGGTAGCGGCTCGCTACCAGGGGTGACCCGGATCACTGCAGGGGAGTGGACTCCTCGTTCCCGGCTGAGGAGAAACAGAAAGAGTGGAGAAAGAGGCACCTGGCTGCAGGGAAAGAACAGGGGCTGCTGCACCGTGTGTGGGACACTAACACCCTCCGTACCGAAGGCTGCGGACTCCGGCAGTTTCTGGTTAATTCCTGACTCTGTGTGAATTTTCGTGCAAAGCGAACTGTGAGTAACAGCATCCCCCGGTCCAACCGGACGCACAGCTCTCAGACCGTCTCCATCTCCTCCCTGCACCACCCCACCGGGGTCCCGGGACACCAACACCCTACCCGTGGAGGGAAATCACCACCTTGCTGCCCACCACCATCCCTGGGATCAATTAACCGGCAGCGGCGGTGCTCCGTTACCTCACCGCACACCACGGGTGGCGTCACGGACAATCTCCCTTACCTAATCCCCTTCTTACTGTGGAGCCTGGGATCACAGACCGGGTCACGCCACCGTGATACCCACAGAAGTGGCCCGGATCGGAGTACCCCTTATCCCGGAGCGACACACTGGGATCAGGAAAGACTTAGCCACCTACCCTGGTGTCATCCTGGGGACGGTTAAGGATGGCGTATTTTTGAATGTGCTTGATGCAAATCTACCTGTGAAGTGTACAACTGGGGCACAAGTGCTGCCACTGAAGGGGTGGGTGTGTGTGGGGCCCAATTTTTGGAAAAAAGGAAGACTCCGCTTGGAGTAACCCTTGCTTGCTGTGTTTTTTAAAAGGAGCCAAGATGAACAGAGCTGGGATCAGGAAAGACTTTGCTACCTACCCCGGTGTCATCCTGGGGACGGATAAGGATGGCGTATTTTTGAATGTGCTTGTTGCAAATCTACCTGTGAAGTGTACAACTGGGGCACAAGTGCTGCCACTGAAGTGGTGTGTGTGGGGCCCAATTTTTGGAAAAAAGGGAGGCTCCGCTTGGAGTAACCTTGCGGTGTTTTACATGATTTGTCTCATATATCTGTGTCTCCTCCTCTTTTTCCTTGTCCAGCTCTTTTGTTTTAGCATGAGTATATGTCCTTGTCACTTTCCCATATGTTTGTGTTGTGTTGTGAGTTGTTTGTCACCTTTTGGACACCTTTGAGGGTGTTTTCTAGGTGTTTTTATGTGTTTGTGATTGCCTCCCATTTTTTCCTATGCGGTTCGAGTGGTTCGCCGAACCGGTTTGCCGAACAGAACTCGAACGAGACCTCCGTTCGGCGAACCGAACCGCGACCGGTTCGCTGATCTCTAATAAACAGCTGCACAGTGGCCAATTACAGCATGTTGGATGGCCCACACAGGGCCTTGTTGCAGTGAAATTAATGTTTTTTAAGAGATTAAGGCCACCTAAAATGGGCCACAGTGTACACATACAGAGCTTTTGGAGAGATTCAGGCAAGAGAAACTGCTGCACAGTGGCCAATTACAGCTTGTAAGATTGGCCACACACTGCCTGCTGCAATGAAATTATATTTTTTTTATGAGATTCAGGCCACCAAAAAGGGGGCACAGTGTACACATAAACCTTTTTGGGAGATTCAGGCTATAGAAAGTGCTGCATTTTGGACAATTACAGCTTGTTAGATTAATTTCACTCCAGCAGGCAGTGTGTGGCCAAACGGAGTATGTCAACAGGTTTTTGCAGTTTTCTCAGCTTTGCTGCTTTGCCTAATCTAAAAACTCTAATTATGTCAGTACAGCTGCACCTAGTAATCTGACTGATACATAGTTAGATTTAGAATCTCTGCCTACATCATGCTGCTCTCAAATTAGGCTACTTTCACACATCCGGCTTGAGCCCTGCGGCTCAATCCGGCTGTGCAAGCTATGCAACGGATGCGGTGAAAACACTGCATCCTTTGCATAAGTTTTTCCATTGCGGCCCGCCCGGTTTTGCCGCTTGCGGCATGCTACTGAGCATGCGCAGTGGCAAAAACCGCATGCGGCGGCCGAATGCGGTATTTGCCGCATCGCGCCGCATCCGGCCGCCATAGGCATGCATTGAGAGATGCGCCGCATCGGCCGAATGCGGCGCGATGCGGTTTTTTTTGCCGCACGAAAAAACGTGCCAGGCAACGTTCCATCCGGCCGCCGCATCGGCTAAATCTGCCGCATGCGGCAAAAACCAGATGGAACGCAAGGCCATGCGGCACAATGCGGCACTAATTAAAGTCTATGCAGGAAAATCGCAACCGGCAGCAAAAAAAAACGGTTGCGATTTTCCTGCAAAGTGCCGGATTGTGCCGCAGAAGAAAAACCGGAGGTGTGAAAGTACCCTTAGCAAAAACCTGCTGACAGATTCCCTTTAAATTTAACGAGATTCAAGCTACCCAAAATGGGGCACAGTGTACACACAGAGCTTTTCTGGAGATTCTGGCAAGAGAAACTGCAGCACAATGGCTAATTACAGCTTGTTACACTAGCCACAAAGGGCCTACTACAGTAAAAGTTTCAGAGACTCAGGGGGCCAAAAATGGGCCACAGTGTACACACAGAACTTTTTAGGAGATTCAAGCCATGTAAAGTGCTGCACAGTGGGCAATTACAGCCTGTTAGAAAGGCCACAAAAGGCAGAAATGTTAGAAAGGCCACATTGAGCTACCAGCTCAATGGAGGTAGTAGCTAAGTAGAGCAGTCATACTTTTCTCAATATGGAGCTTAGGCTGCTTTCACACTACGTTTTTTTAACATGCGTCATGAACGTTTTTTGCTGCAAAAGCAGATACTGTTTTTGCAAAGAAAAACGCATGCAAACGCATGTGTTATTTTGCAGGATCCTGTCACTTTAAGTTTATGGGCGGGCATGGAGTCGTGATCGGGAGTGAGGGGAACTGAATGTGAAAGACTGGGAGACAACATCTGACAGCTATAAACAAAAGAATCCGCAATCGTGAATTCACATATGCGGCTATCATGTGGCCGCTCAGGCACGTCCTAAACTTACAATATAATAACCAAGAGAGACAAAAAGGACTTAACGTGCAGAAATTCAATTGCAACATAATAAGTCAAACTCACAACCTCAAGTACTGCATATAAAAATCATTTTTATTTGTGACATGTAAAAAACAGGTTGGATTTATGTTATATATATAAATGAATGAACTACATGATGAAGAACACAGGAATAATGAGGATAGAAGAAAGTAGCACATTAACCCCAGCTTGTCAGGCATACCTCCCAACCGTCCCGGATACAGCGGGACAGCCCCGATTTTATAGTCCAGTCCCGTTCTCACGCCCGGGAGCTCCGTAATCCCGCAGTGTAGTGAGAGGCAGCTGCCACGCCCCCGCACTCTGCCGACCACGCCCCCTCCGGATGCAGGCCACAATCTCTGGATGCCTTCTATGGCATCTATGCTGCTGGGCACGCCGCTTTGCTGTCGTCCACGCCCTCTCTGAATGCTGGACACATACACTCCTCGGGATGTCTTCCTTGTCCCCGCCTGCTGCTCGCTCTATGCTGGCCATGCCCCCTTTGCCTGTCTCTTCTGCCCAGGATCCTCACATGTGACCGGCTCTCCACAGCGGCTGCTTCGTTTGTTCTGCAACTGAGGTAAGAGCAGCAGCAGGGAGAGAGCAGAGTGAGTGCAGGAGGATAGTGCAGAGTGAGTGCAGGAGGATAGTGCAGAGTGAGTGCAGGAGGACAGTGCAGAGTGAGTGCAGGAGGACAGAGCAGAGTCAGTGCAGGAGGACAGAGCAGAGTCAGTGCAGGAGGACAGAGCAGAGTCAGTGCAGGAGGACAGAGCAGAGTGAGTGCAGGAGGGGAGAGCAGAGTGAGTGCAGGAGGATAGTGCAGAGTGAGTGCAGGAGGATAGTGCAGAGTGAGTGCAGGAGGACAGTGCAGAGTGAGTGCAGGAGGACAGAGCAGAGTCAGTGCAGGAGGACAGAGCAGAGTCAGTGCAGGAGGACAGAGCAGAGTCAGTGCAGGAGGACAGAGCAGAGTCACTGCAGGAGGACAGAGCAGAGTCAGTGCAGAGTGAGTGCAGGAGGACAGTGCAGAGTGAGTGCAGGAGGATAGTGCAGAGTGAGTGCAGGAGGATAGTGCAGAGTGAGTGCAGGAGGATAGTGCAGAGTGAGTGCAGGAGGATAGTGCAGAGTGAGTGCAGGAGGACAGTGCAGAGTGAGTGCAGGAGGACAGTGCAGAGTGAGTGCCGGAGGACAGTGCAGAGTGAGTACAGGAGGATAGTGCAGAGTGAGTGCAGGAGGACAGTGCAGAGTGAGTGCAGGAGGGGAGAGCAGAGTGAGTACAGGAGGATAGTGCAGAGTGAGTGCAGGAGGATAGTGCAGAGTGAGTGCAGGAGGGGAGAGCAGAGTGAGTGCAGGAGGACAGTGCAGAGTGAGTGCAGGAGGACAGTGCAGAGTGAGTGCAGGAGGACAGTGCAGAGTGAGTGCAGGAGGACAGTGCAGAGTGAGTGCAGGAGGATAGTGCAGAGTGAGTGCAGGAGGGGAGAGCAGAGTGAGTGCAGGAGGACAGTGCAGTGTGAGTGCAGGAGGACAGTGCAGTGTGAGTGCAGGAGGACAGTGCAGAGTGAGTGCAGGAGGACAGTGCAGAGTGAGTGCAGGAGGATAGTGCAGAGTGAGTGCAGGAGGGGAGAGCAGAGTGAGTGCAGGAGGACAGTGCAGTGTGAGTGCAGGAGGACAGTGCAGAGTGAGTGCAGGAGGACAGTGCAGAGTGAGTGCAGGAGGACAGTGCAGAGTGAGTGCAGGAGGACAGTGCAGAGTGAGTGCAGGAGGACAGTGCAGAGTGAGTGCAGGAGGACAGTGCAGAGTGAGTGCAGGAGGATAGTGCAGAGTGAGTGCGAGAGGATAGTGCAGAGTGAGTGCGGGAGGATAGTGCAGAGTGAGTGCGGGAGGATAGTGCAGAGTGAGTGCGGGAGGATAGTGCAGAGTGAGTGCGGGAGGATAGTGCAGAGTGAGTGCGGGAGGATAGTGCAGGAGGGGAGAGCAGAGTGAGTGCAGGAGGGGAGAGCAGAGTGAGTGCAGGAGGATAGTGCAGAGTGAGTGCAGGAGGGGAGAGCAGAATGAGTGCAGGAGGATAGTGCAGAGTGAGTGCAGGAGGATAGTGCAGAGTGAGTGCAGGAGGGGAGAGCAGAGTGAGTGCAGGAGGACAGTGCAGAGTGAGTGCAGGAGGACAGTGCAGAGTGAGTGCAGGAGGACAGTGCAGAGTGCGTGCAGGAGGATAGTGCAGAGTGAGTGCAGGAGGACAGTGCAGAGTGAGTGCAGGAGGACAGTGCAGAGTGAGTGCAGGAGGACAGTGCAGAGTGAGTGCAGGAGGACAGTGCAGAGTGAGTGCAGGAGGACAGTGCAGAGTGAGTGCAGGAGGACAGTGCAGAGTGCGTGCAGGAGGATAGTGCAGAGTGAGTGCAGGAGGACAGTGCAGAGTGAGTGCAGGAGGACAGTGCAGAGTGAGTGCAGGAGGACAGTGCAGAGTGAGTGCAGGAGGACAGTGCAGAGTGAGTGCAGGAGGACAGTGCAGAGTGAGTGCAGGAGGACAGTGCAGAGTGAGTGCAGGAGGACAGCGCAGAGTGAGTGCAAGAGGACAGTGCAGAGTGAGTGCAGGAGGACAGTGCAGAGTGAGTGCGGGAGGATAGTGCAGAGTGAGTGCGGGAGGACAGTGCAGAGTGAGTGCGGGAGGACAGTGCAGAGTGAGTGCGGGAGGACAGTGCAGAGTGAGTGCGGGAGGACAGTGCAGAGTGAGTGCGGGAGGATAGTGCAGAGTGAGTGCGGGAGGATAGTGCAGAGTGAGTGCGGGAGGATAGTGCAGAGTGAGTGCGGGAGGATAGTGCAGAGTGAGTGCGGGAGGATAGTGCAGAGTGAGTGCAGGAGGATAGTGCAGAGTGAGTGCGGGAGGATAGTGCAGAGTGAGTGCGGGAGGATAGTGCAGAGTGAGTGCGGGCGGATAGTGCAGAGTGAGTGCGGGAGGATATTGCAGAGTGAGTGCGGGAGGATAGTGCAGAGTGAGTGCGGGAGGATAGTGCAGGAGGGGAGAGCAGAGTGAGTGCAGGAGGGGAGAGCAGAGTGAGTGCAGGAGGGGAGAGCAGAGTGAGTGCAGGAGAGGAGAGCAGAGTGAGTGCAGGAGGATAGTGCAGAGTGAGTGCAGGAGGGGAGAGCAGAATGAGTGCAGGAGGATAGTGCAGAGTGAGTGCAGGAGGATAGTGCAGAGTGAGTGCAGGAGGATAGTGCAGAGTGAGTGCAGGAGGACAGTGCAGAGTGAGTGCAGGAGGACAGTGCAGAGTGAGTGCAGGAGGACAGTGCAGAGTGAGTGCAGGAGGACAGTGCAGAGTGAGTGCAGGAGGACAGTGCAGAGTGAGTGCAGGAGGACAGTGCAGAGTGAGTGCAGGAGGACAGTGCAGAGTGAGTGCAGGAGGACAGTGCAGAGTGAGTGCAGGAGGATAGTGCAGAGTGAGTGCAGGAGGATAGTGCAGAGTGAGTGCAGGAGGATAGTGCAGAGTGAGTGCAGGAGGACAGTGCAGAGTGAGTGCGGGAGGACAGTGCAGAGTGAGTGCGGGAGGATAGTGCAGAGTGAGTGCGGGAGGATAGTGCAGAGTGAGTGCGGGAGGATAGTGCAGAGTGAGTGCGGGAGAATAGTGCAGAGTGAGTGCGGGAGGATAGTGCAGAGTGAGTGCGGGAGGATAGTGCAGAGTGAGTGCGGGAGGATAGTGCAGAGTGAGTGCGGGAGGACAGTGCAGAGTTGAGTGCAGGAGGACAGTGCAGAGTTGAGTGCAGGAGGACAGTACAGAGTTGAGTGCAGGAGGACAGTGCAGAGTTGAGTGCAGGAGGACAGTGCAGAGTTGAGTGCAGGAGGACAGTGCAGAGTTGAGTGCAGGAGGACAGTGCAGAGTGAGTGCAGGAGGACAGTGCAGAGTGAGTGCAGGAGGACAGTGTAGAGTGAGTGCAGGAGGACAGTGCAGAGTGAGTGCAGGAGGACAGTGCAGAGTGAGTGCAGGAGGACAGTGCAGAGTGAGTGCAGAAGGATAGTGCAGAGTGAGTGCAGGAGGGGGGAGCAGTGTGCCTGCAGGAGGACAGTGCAGAGTGAGTGCAGGAGGGGGAGCAGTGTGCCTGCAGGAGGACAGTGCAGAGTGAGTGCAGGAGGACAGTGCAGAGTGAGTGCAGAAGGGGGGAGCAGGGGAGAGTACAGCACTTGTCTTCTCAGGTCCCCCTGTACCTGCAATAGGAAAAGCAGAAACAGAAGGGAATCTGAGAAAGCAGCCAGAGGAGCCCTCAGTGCACCCCCAGTGCTGCCAGCCTGTGCCCTCAGCGCTCCGCCGCAGTGCTGCCAGCCTGTGCCCTCAGCGCCCTCCCCGCAGTGCTGCCAGCTTATGCCCTCAGCACCCTCCAGTGCTGCCAGCTTGGGCCCTGAGCGTCTTCCAGCCTGTGCCCTAAGCATCCCTAGGGCCAGTATGTATGCCCCACAGCCCACCACTGTCAGTTTGTAGGCTCCACAGGCCCTAGTAATGTGTATGCCCCCCCACTGACCCCAGTAATGTTTATGCCCCTAGTAATGTGTATGCCCCCCCCCCCACTGACCCCAGTAATGTGTATGCCACCCGAGTAACATGGATGCCCCCAGTGATATCTATGCACCCCCAGTAATATGTATACCCCCTGGTGACCCCAGTAACATATATGTCCACCCAGTGCTGTCTATGCCTCCTGTGCTGTATTTGCCCCCAGCCATCACACAGTGCGGCCTGCACAGCCACATACCCTGGAGGAGCTGGACGAAGACAAGCGGGGGAGGTGAGTAAGGCTGCTGCCGACTTCCCCATATTAATACCTCTAATGTGTCTGTGTGTATGATGTGTGTATGACTGTGTGTAGATTTATGTCTGTTTATGTGAATTTTGTGAATTTTTCTTCAAATATATGTGTCTACTAGCTGTACTATCGTCGGTCGGTCTCTCTCTCTCTCTGTCGGTCGGTCTCCCCCCTCTCTCATACTCACAGCTCACTGGCGTCCCGCTGCACAGCGTTCACACTGCTCCGGCGGCTTTTCCTCTTATGAAAATGCCGGCCGCTCATTATTCCATCTCATATTCCCTGCTTTGCCCGCCCACCAACACCTATGATTGGTTACAGTCAGACACGCCCCCACGCTGAGTGACAGCTGTCTCACTGCAACCAATTACAGCCGCCGGTGGGCAGGTCTATATTGTGGAGTAAGATAAATAATTAAAACAAACAACGTGCGGTTCCCCCCCCTCCCCCAATTTTGATACCAGCCAGGGTAAAGCCACACGGCTGAAGGCTGGAATTCTCAGGATGGGGGGCTCCACGTTATGGGGAGCCCCCCAGCCTAACTATCAGCCAGCAGCTGCGCGGAATTGCCGAATCCATTAGATGTGCCAGTTCCGGGACTCTACCCGGCTCATCCCGAATTTACCTGGTGCGATGGCAATCGGGGTAATAAGGAGTTAATGGCAGCCCATAGCTGCCACTAAGTCCTAGGTTAATCATGGCAGGCGTCTCCCTGAGATACCTTCCATGATTAACCTGTAAGTTAAAGAAAATAAACACACACATCCAAAAAATCCTTTATTTGGAATAAAAGACAAAAAAACTCCACCCTCTTTCACCACTTTATTAATCCCCAAATACCCCTCCAGGTCCGACGTAATCCACATGAGGTTCCGCTACGCATCCAGCTCTGCTACATGAAGCTGACAGGAGCGGTCACAGACCAGACCGCTCTCTATCAGCTCCACGCAGCAACTCTAGTGAGCCGCACGATTAGCGATGACGTCACTCATGTTACCCGCGGCCACCGCTGGATCCTCCAACTGTTACAGCAAGTTGTCCGAGTGACTGAAGTGAGCAGCGCGATCAGCGATGACATCACAGGAGAGTTGCGGTCTCAGATGGAGGACTCCAGCTGGCCGCGGGTAACTTGAGTGATGGCACCGCTGATCGCACTGCTCACTTCAGTCACTCAGGGGATTTGCGGTCACCGGTGAGTCCTTCACCGGTTGACCGCTAACCAGGACGCAACAGACAGAGCCGTGGGATGACAATGAAGTCGGGTGAAGTTCATCCGAGTTCATTCTCATCGCGCGACTCTGTCTGTGTCTGCTGTCCGCGGGCATGTAGCAGAGCTGAATTGACGGGGGAACGCACTGCCAAAAATGCATGCAAAACACATGCGTTTTGGATGCATTTTTTTTTTACAAACACAGTGTTTACATTTCTCCAGTCTGCCAGAGGGTGTGTTCTTTTCCGCACTGCGCACATACCAAGCTGAGATCACACTGGCATATCACATGTGATGCGATATGCTAATGACCCTCGGCTCCTGCTGTGCTATGAGCGTGAGCCATTACACTGTGATCTGATCATGCGATCGGATCACAGCTGAGGAGGAGAGGGAGGAATTAAGGATGTCAGGCGTTCATTTGGGATGAGCCCTGGGCCTTGCTGTCTTTTTAAAGGCGACTGGATCAGCGGACGAGAGCACCCACTGACCCCTGTGTCTCCACAATTGGAACAATCAGAACAGTAAGTCGCCCATATTCAGTAATTCCTCCCATTAACCAAAAGCACAGTATTACAGATATTTTATCTAATAGAGCGGATCTGTCATGAAGTCTGCAGTTTTGTACATGGGGCAGATTTAGGGGAAAGATCTGCTTCAAAACAGAATTTTGTGGTCTAAAATATTCTAGTTTAAATGTAACACGCCCAAGTTTGCATTTATATTTTAATTTACTACTTAGAAATAAATCTCTGTATATTTTTTTAATTACTGTTTCTAAAACAATGATTGTCATTGCTGACTGGGCGTGGTTAGAGGCGTGGCCATGGGCGTGGCCTAAGAATTTGCCGCGGCGCGTGTCCACGGCCCCGCCCCAAGTCGCATCACTTCCGGCTCTCCAGCGGTGACATAAGGTGGCAGCGCTACGGAGGCCATCAGAGGCGAACTCAGGGGGAGGAGAGTGTAGGCGCGCGCACCGGTCAACAAGCACACACATTACGTGTAAGTGACGAGGGCGCGGGTGAGCGCATGCGCACTACGCAAACACCCGCAGCTCTAGCCAGAAGTAGTAACGGGGGAGGGAATGGATAGACACAGGAAGACAGGCAGAATGAGAAGAGGAGAGAAGCCGCAGGGAGGCATCTAGTATAAATCAGATGCCTAAAGGGTCATCCACAGTGTAACCATAATATATTTAAAACATATATAGATGCAGTCAATCTGGAAATTAATATATCCATTTATTGCAATCCTTGAATATATATACATTCTTGGGACACTGTTCAAGTCCTATCTAGGATGTCAGTATATACCCCAAACTATGAGAAAAAGAAAGAAAGAAAAAAGAAAACAAACTGAAAGAGAGAAATGGAAAGAAAAAAAGAAAAGAAAAAAAGGAGAAAGTGACACGTGAATGCATAGATAGACCAAGGAGTATGTATATCCATACACATAAAATACAAGCATATACAAAAGTACACACTTATTAATATCACAATTATAAAGATTGTCATGTTATTACACCAAAACAGGGTATATTAGGCATATATATGCAAGTATATGCATACACACAATTGCCCCACATACATGTGCATCATTGTCATCCCTCCCATTATGTGATGATGACCAGATTCTCAATTTGGTAGAAACCGACTAGCCGTATTCAGGAAATCAGCCGCTGATAAGTGAAAAGCCCACACTATTGGTAATTTGAATATAAGACACCTATAAAAATCCAAAAAGAACAAACAATGATTAAAATCAGTGCACACAAAGGACAAAAAACAAACATGAAGGGAGGGAATAAATTAAAAACACCGTATACAAAAGGGGACAGGCATTATCCGAATGACAAAAAATATATGGATAAAAAAGTATATAAAGTAGGTTGATATCGCCATATTAACAACGTGAGGCGACATGAAGATGTCACTATATATACTGAAGGGCGAAGGACCATGAATCCCTATAAGAACGAAGAGAAGCTAAGCTTCTCATTCAGTCCGTGAGGTGAGACTGTATCTAGTCTCACTATCCATTCACACTCCCGCTTTGCCAGGGTCTTTTTATAATCCCCACCCCGTATTCCAAGGTGTATGACGTCAATTCAGATAAATTTCAATTCGTCAGGGTTACATTTATGGTGGATTTTAAAATGGCGGGGTATAGTCTTCAAAAGATGGATATTCATTTCCTCGCGGGCCGCCAAAATGTCCCTGACGTGTTCCCTTATGCGTTTACGGAACTCACGTGATGTGAGTCCAATGTAAACAAGATGGCACGTACATCTGGCGTAATATATGACATTCGAAGTCCGGCAAGAAATATAGTGTCTTATTTCAAATGTCTTGCTCCCATCTGATGATACAAATGAATTCGCCCGTGTCATATTTCGACAAGCCATACAAGACCCGCAGGGAAAGGAACCCAAATTAGTTCTAGGTATGTTGAAGAGGGATTGAGTTTTGAGCATGTAATGACTGTGTACTAGGTGATCCTTTAAATTTTTCCCCCTTCTTGCTGTCATTAGGGGTACACATGAAAGTTTAGGACCCAGTACATTATCTGTTTTTAAAACAGCCCAATGTTTCTTTAAGACCTCTCTAATATCATCCCATTGGTTGTTAAAGGTGGTGATAAACCTGGTCGGGCCCTCCTCATTACCTTTTATCCTTCCTCCAACTAGCAAATCAGGCCTTTTGGCTTTCTTCGCCCGATTATATCAATTTTTGGTGGTACGATTTGAGTATCCTCGCTTCCGGAACCTCGCTCGAAGATCTGCAGCCTGAGCTTCAAAAAATCGCTCTGTCGAGCAGATCCTTCGGGCATGAAGATACTGTCCTACAGGGATTGCTCGTATCGTGGAGGTCTGGTGATTGGAGGTGGCGTGGAGGAGAGCATTCACTGAGGTCTCCTTTGTAAACATGTCCGCCTGTAGGGAGCGGTCTGGATGTACAATCAACTTCACGTCCAGGAAGTCCATCTCTGCAGAATGATATTTATAGGTAAGTTTGATGCCGTACTGATTCTTATTGAGGGAGCAGATGTAACTCTCCAACTCACCCGAGGTGCCCCCCCACAGGCGTCATCAATATATCTTATCCAATGCAGGACGGGGGCATCGGTCTGTGCGTCACCTCCAAACACCTCCCTCTCCCAGTAACCCAGGAAGAGGTTAGCGTAGGAGGGCGCACAGGCCGCCCCCATCGCGGTCCTTGCTTCTGCAGGAAGAACTTATCTCTGAACGTGAAGAAGTTATGTGTCAGGATGAATTCTAATAAATCATAGATCAACTGACATAGATGTACATCCAGATTGCTCATGCTCAGAAAAAAGTTTACCGCCCTCAGTCCGTGCTGATGGTCAATGCACGTATACAATGCCTCCATGTCAATGGTTGTGAGGAGGGTCCCGTTGTCCACAAAGAGACCATCAACCCGCCGCAGGACATCAAGAGTGTCCCGGGCATAGGAGGGCAGCGTTTCCACCAGTGGATGTAGGTAATGTTCAATGAACTTGCATACTGGGTCGCACATCCCTCCAATGCCCGAGACAATCGGACGCCCCGGGGGGCAGATGGGGTCCTTGTGGACTTTGGGGAGGAGATAGAAAGTTGGTACTACAGGGCATTTGATGGTTAAACCATCCAGAACCTTCTTGTTAATAATGCCCTGCCTAAAGGCCTTATCAAGAATGTCATACAATTCTGTCATGAATCCACCAAGTGGGTTATGTGTTAGGGGGGCATATGTATGGCGGTCGCGAAGTTGGTGACCGGCCTCTTTCTCATACATATGCCGGGGCCATACCACCACATTCCCCCCCTTATCTGCCGGTTTAATAATAACATCATCAAGCTCTTTAAGTTCTTTTAAAGCCCTCCGTTGGTCTGAGGTGAGATTGTCACCAGCGTGTCTCTTATTCAAACTTTTGAAATCCTCAGAGACCAGCTTACAGAAAATCTCAACCTCAGTGCAAATTGAAAATGGGGGAAAGGTGGTGGAACGGGGATAAATCGAGGTGGGAAAGTTGGTTTCATGGCTGCCTACAGTTTGTGGAGAGGATTCATCCAACTCCTCAAGGATGGAGATTGCCTCAACTTCGGCATCTGTCAGGGGGGATACGTCCAGACTTCTTTTAGCGTGCAGTTTTTTCAGCACTAATTTCCGGGAGAAGAGGTGCAAGTCTTTGATCACTGTAAAATAATTAAAATCATAATTAGGTGCAAAATTCAAACAAAGGCTCAAAACCTCAATCTGGGATTTTGTCAGTGCCAAATTTGAGAGGTTGATTACCTCAAGATTACGTCCTTTGGTCTTTTTCTTTTCTACCATTTGAGGTGGTGTGATAGTACGTTTAACACCACCTTGGTTAGGTGGTTTCTTAGGTAGTCCAATAAGGCCACCAAAGGACGTATGGGGTTCAGGGCGTCTAAGCCCTCCCTCTTCTATAGATGACAAAGATGAGAACGACATTGATCGTGATTTGAATTTCGCCTCTTCCTTGTTTGACCAAACGACTTCCACCTGTACACCATGCCGCTCTTAGAATCATTAAGATCCCTTTTGTATTTCTTGGTTTTTGCGGCAATGATTTCCTTCTCCCACTTCTGATATTCTTTGTCCAAATCCTCCATAAGTCTGGACATATCCACCCCCGACAATTGGCCTGTAAGGTGTTCCTGTATATTGTTAATTTCCGACTCAATTTCGGATAGAGATTTTGAGTTGGCCTGTATCAAAAGGCCCATGTGGCCCTTTGATCAGGAGTTGGAGAAATCCTCCCATTTTTTCTTGAACTCCTCGTCTTCAATGACGTAAGAGGGAAAAACCCTGACTCTGAGGCCACGTGGAATAAGGCCCCTCTCCAGGTATCTTTCCAGAAAGGCCTCATTCCACCACAGCCGAGTTTTGCGGTTCAGCAGTTGTTTTAGTTTGTCAATCGAAATATTGTTGTCCCTAGACGGTGTATCTAAAACTACTTCCATGTCCTCATTAAACACCTGGTCGAGTTTATTCTGCCACGTGGATTCACGGGCTTTGTGATCCATCCTTGCGGAAGAAGCTGTGAATACACACAGAAAAACAAGTATAAACAAAAGAATCCGCAATCGTGAATTCACATATGCGGCTATCATGTGGCCGCTCAGGCACGTCCTAAACTTACAATATAATAACCAAGAGAGACAAAAAGGACTTAACGTGCAGAAATTCAATTGCAACATAATAAGTCAAACTCACAACCTTAAGTACTGCATATAAAAATCATTTTTATTTGTGACATGTAAAAAACAGGTTGGATTTATGTTATATATATATATAAATGAATGAACTACATGATGAAGAACACAGGAATAATGAGGATAGAAGAAAGTAGCACATTAACCCCAGCATGTAAGGTGTAACAGGCTAGTAATAAACTCACCCATGAAGTATTATGATAGGTCGCATGAAGTGATCCTATATCATGGGGTAGCAGGGCAAGTCAGATTGGTTGGATAACCGGAGGTGACATACAATAGATCCTCCAAAATTACATAGTTAAGATCTCCATATTTCAAAGTATATGTGCTGGTGACTAAATTACCAGACAGGATTGAAAGCGGAGCTCTTCAGAATGGTGCATATTAAACCAATCAGGCTTACCCATGTGTCAGACTGCACCGGAAAAATCACAACTCGTGTGCCCCTACGCGTCTCGCCTCAAGCTTCATAAAGGGGAGGTGACCACGAAAAAGTGCCAGTAAAAAGGTTTTAGCCAGGTGGGGTTTTATAACTCAGAGACAGTGCTGATAGGTCAGTTTCGATGTCAATATTGTCCTTGAGGAGTTGGATGAATCCTCCCCACAAACTGTAGGGAACCATGAAACCAACTTTCCCACCTCAATTTATCCCCGTTCCACCACCTTCCCCCCATTTTCAATTTGCCCTGAGGTTGAGATTTTCTGTAAGCTGGTCTCTGAGGATTTCAAAAGTTTGAATAAGAGACACGCTGGTGACAATCTCACCTCAGACCAACGGAGGGCTTTAAAAGAACTTAAAGAGCTTGATGATGTTATTATTAAACCGGCAGATAAGGGGGGGAATGTGGTGGTATGGCCCCGGCATATGTATGAGAAAGAGGCCGGTCGCCAACTTCGCGACCGCCATACATATGCCCCCCTAACACATAACCCACTTGGTGGATTCATGACAGAATTGTATGACATTCTTGATAAGGCCTTTAGGCAGGGCATTATTAACAAGAAGGTGCTGGATGGTATAACCATCAAATGCCCTGTAGTACCAACTTTCTATCTCCTCCCCAAAGTCCACAAGGACCCCATCTGCCCCCCGGGGCGTCCGATTGTCTCGGGCATTGGAGGGATGTGCGACCCAGTATGCAAGTTCATTGAACATTACCTACATCCACTGGTGGAAACGCTGCCCTACTATGCCCGGGACACTCTTGATGTCCTGCGGCGGGTTGATGGTCTCTTTGTGGACAACGGGACCCTCCTCACAACCATTGACGTGGAGGCATTGTATACGTGCATTGACCATCAGCACGGACTGAGGGCGGTAAACTTTTTTCTGAGCATGAGCAATCTGGATGTACATCTATGTCAGTTGATCTATGATTTATTAGAATTCATCCTGACACATAACTTCTTCACATTCAGAGATAAGTTCTTCCTGCAGAAGCGAGGACCGCGATGGGGGCGGCCTGTGCGCCCTCCTACGCTAACCTCTTCCTGGGTTACTGGGAGAGGGAGGTGTTTGGAGGTGACGCACAGACCGATGCCCCCGTCCAGCATTGGATAAGATATATTGATGACGCGCTGATTCTGTGGGGGGGCACCTCGGGTGAGTTGGAGAGTTACATCTGCTCCCTCAATAAGAATCAGTACGGCATCAAACTTACCTATAAATATCATTCTGCAGAGATGGACTTCCTGGACGTGAAGTTGATTGTACATCCAGACCGCTCCCTACAGGCGGACATGTTTAGAAAGGAGACCTCAGTGAATGCTCTACTCCACGCCACCTCCAATCACCAGGCCTCCACGATATGAGCAATCCCTATAGGACAGTATCTTCGTGCCCGAAGGATCTGCTCGACAGAGTAATTTTTTGAAGCTCAGGCTGCAGATCTTTGAGCGAGGTTCCGGAAGCGAGGATACTCAAATCGTACCATCAAAAATAGATATAATCGGGCGAAGAAAGCCAAGAGGCCTGATTTGCTAGTTGGAGGAAGGAAAAAAGGTAATGAGGAGGGCCCGACCAGGTTTACCACCACCTTTAACAACCAATGGGATGATATTAGAGAGGTCTTAAAGAAACATTGGGCTGTTTTAAAAACAGATAATGTACTGGGTCCTAAACTTTCATGTGTACCCCTAATGACAGCAAGAAGGGGGAAAAATTTAAAGGATCACCTAGTACACAGTCATTACACGCTCAAAACTCAATCCCTCTTCAACATAACTAGAACTAATTTGGGTTCCTTTCCCTGCGGGTATTGTATGGCTTGTCGAAATATGACACGGGCGAATTCATTTGTATCATCAGATGGGAGCAAGACATTTGAAATAAGACACTACAGTTAGGTCCAGAAATATTTGGACAGTGACACAAGTTTTGTTATTTTAGCTGTTTACAAAAACATGTTCAGATATACAATTATATATATAATATGGGCTGAAAGTGCACACTCCCAGCTGCAATATGAGAGTTTTCACATCCAAATCGGAGAAAGGGTTTAGGAATCATAGCTCTGTAATGCATAGCCTCCTCTTTTTCAAGGGACCAAAAGTAATTGGACAAGGGACTCTAAGGGCTGCAATTAACTCTGAAGGCGTCTCCCTCGTTAACCTGTAATCAATGAAGTAGTTAAAAGGTCTGGGGTTGATTACAGGTGTGTGGTTTTGCATTTGGAAGCTGTTGCTGTGACCAGACAACATGCGGTCTAAGGAACTCTCAATTGAGGTGAAGCAGAACATCCTGAGGCTGAAAAAAAAGAAAAAATCCATCAAAGAGATAGCAGACATGCTTGGAGTAGCAAAATCAACAGTCAGGTACATTCTGAGAAAAAAGGAATTGACTGGTGAGCTTGGGAACTCAAAAAGGCCTGGGCATCCACGGATGACAACAGTGGTGGATGATCGCCGCATACTTTCTTTGGTGAAGAAGATCCCGTTCACAACATCAACTGAAGTCCAGAACACTCTCAGTGAAGTAGGTGTATCTGTCTCTAAGTCAACAGTAAAGAGAAGACTCCATGAAAGTAAATACAAAGGGCTCACATCTAGATGCAAACCATTCATCAATTCCAAAAATAGACAGGCCAGAGTTATATTTGCTGAAAAACACCTCATGAAGCCAGCTCAGTTCTGGAAAAGTATTTTATGGACAGATGAAACAAAGATCAATCTGTACCAGAATGATGGGAAGAAAAAAGTTTGGAGAAGAAAGGGAACGGCACATGATCCAAGGCACACCACATCCTCTGTAAAACATAGTGGAGGCAACGTGATGGCATGGGCATGCATGGCTTTCAATGGCACTGGGTCACTTGTGTTTATTGATGACATAACAGCAGACAAGAGTAGCCGGATGAATTCTGAAGTGTACCGGGATATACTTTCAGCCAAGATTCAGCCAAATGCCGCAAAGTTGATCGGACGGCGCTTCATAGTACAGATGGACAATGACCCCAAGCATACAGCCAAAGCTACCCAGGAGTTCATGAGTGCAAAAAAGTGGAACATTCTGCAATGGCCAAGTCAATCACCAGATCTTAACCCAATTGAGCATGCATTTCACTTGCTCAAATCCAGACTTAAGACGGAAAGACCCACAAACAAGCAAGACCTGAAGGCTGCGGCTGTAAAGGCCTGGCAAAGCATTAAGAAGGAGGAAACCCAGCGTTTGGTGATGTCCATGGGTTCCAGACTTAAGGCAGTGATTGCCTCCAAAGGATTCGCAACAAAATATTGAAAATAAAAATATTTTGTTTGGGTTTGGTTTATTTGTCCAATTACTTTTGACCTCCTAAAATGTGGTGTGTTTGTAAAGAAATGTGTACAATTCCTACAATTTCTATCAGATATTTTTGTTCAAACCTTCAAATTAAACGTTACAATCTGCACTTGAATTCTGTTGTAGAGGTTTCATTTCAAATCCAATGTGGTGGCATGCAGAGCCCAACTCGCGAAAATTGTGTCACTGTCCAAATATTTCTGGACCTAACTGTATATTTCTTGCCGGACTTCGAATGTCATATATTACGCCAGATGTACGTGCCATCTTGTTTACATTGGACTCACATCACGTGAGTTCCGTAAACGTATAAGGGAACACGTCAGGGACATTTTGGCGGCCCGCGAGGAAACGAATGTCCATCTTTTGAAGACTATACCCGGCCATTTTAAAATCCACCATAAATGTAACCCTGACGAATTGAAATTTATGGGAATTGACGTCATACACCTTGGAATACGGGGTGGGGGATTATAAAAAGGCCCTGGCAAAGCGGGAGTGTGAATGGATAGTGAGACTAGATACAGTCTCACCTCACGGACTGAATGAGAAGCTTAGCTTCTCTTCGTTCTTATAGGGATTCATGGTCCTTCGCTCTTCAGTATATAGTGACATCTTCATGTCACCTCACGTTGTTAATATGGCGATATCAACCTACTTTATATACTTTTTTATCCATATATTTTTTGTCATTCGGATAATGCCTGTCCCCTTTTGTATACGGTGTTTTTAATTTATTCCCTCCCTTCATGTTTGTTTTTTTGTCCTTTGTGTGCACTGATTTTAATCATTGTTTGTTCTTTTTGGATTTTTATAGGTGTCTTATATTCAAATTACCAATAGTGGGGGCTTTGCACTTATCAGTGGCTGATTTCCTGAATACGGCTAGTCGGTTTCTACCAAATTGAGAATCTGGTCATCATCACATAATGGGAGGGATGACAATGATGCACATGTATGTGGGGCAATTGTGTGTATGCATATACTTGCATATATATGCCTAATGTACCCTGTTTTGACGTAATAACATGACAATCTTTATAATTGTGATATTAATAAGTGTGTACTTTTGTATATGCTTGTATTTTATGTGTATGGATATACATACTCCTTGGTCTATCTATGCATTCACATGTCACTTTCTCCTTTTTTTCTTTTCTTTTTTTCTTTCCATTTCTCTCTTTCAGTTTGTTTTCTTTTTTCTTTCTTTCTTTTTCTCATAGTTTGGGGTATATACTGACATCCTAGATAGGACTTGAACAGTGTCCCAAGAATGTATATATATGCAAGGATTGCAATAAATGGATATATTAATTTCCAGATTGACTGCATCTATATATGTTTTAAATATATTATGGTTACGCTGTGGATGACCCTTTAGGCATCTGATTTACACTAGATGCCTCCCTGCGGCTTCTCTCCTCTTCTCATTCTGCCTGTCTTCTTGTGTCTATCCATTCCCTCCCCCGTTACTACTTCTGGCTAGAGCTGCGGGTGTTTGCGTAGTGCGCATGCGCTCACCCGCGCCCTCGTCACTTACACGTGATGTGTGTGCTTGTTGACCGGTACGCGCGCCTACACTCTCCTCCCCCTGAGTTCGCCTCTGATGGCCTCCGTAGCGCTGACACCTTATGTCACCGCTGGAGAGCCGGAAGTAATGCGACCGTCGGCGGGGCCGTGGACACGCACGCCATGACCCGGACAATATTGACATCGAAACTGACCTATCAGCACTGTCTCTGAGTTATAAATCCCCACCTGGCTAAAACCTTTTTACTGGCACTTTTTCCTGGTCACCTCACCCTTATGAAGCTTGAGGCGAGACGCGTAGGGGCACACGAGTTGTGATTTTTCCGGCGCGGTCTGACACATGGGTAAGCCTGATTGGTTTAATATGCACCATTCTGAAGCGCTCCGCTTTCAATCCTGTCTGGTAATTTAGTCACCAGCACATATACTTTGAAATATGGAGATCTTAACTATGTAATTTTGGAGGATCTATTGTATGTCACCTCCGGTTATCCAACCAATCTGACTTGCCCTGCTACCCCATGATATAGGATCACTTCATGCGACCTATCATAATACTTCATGGGTGAGCTTATTACTAGCCTGTTACACCTTACATGCTGGGGTTAATGTGCTACTTTCTTCTATCCTCATTATTCCTGTGTTCTTCATCATGTAGTTCATTCATTTATATATATAACATAAATCCAACCTGTTTTTTACATGTCACAAATAAAAATGATTTTTATATGCAGTACTTAAGGTTGTGAGTTTGACTTATTATGTTGCAATTGAATTTCTGCACGTTAAGTCCTTTTTGTCTCTCTTGGTTATTAACATCTGACAGCTGCGGAGGCTCATAACAAAGGTAAACATCGGGTAACTTGCTTGGATACCCGATATTTACCTTGGTTACGAGCGTCTGCAGCTGCTAGGAGCAGGGCTGCCTGCTCCCTGCACACGTAACCAAGGTAAACATCGGGTAACTAAGCCCACGGTTACCCGATATTTACCTTGGTTACGAGCGTCCTCCGCTCTCAGGAGGGGGAGAGAGGGAGGGGGGAGAGAGAGACTGATCACGCGAGGCTGGTTTCTGGGCATGCTCAGTAGAGCAAGCAGGATCCTGTCTGTCAGCATGCCAGCGTTCACATACGTTTGCGTGCAGTATAGTCAGGATCCAGCAATTTGCAGTATTTGGACGCAGCTCAAAAACGCTACAAGTAGCGTTTTTGAAAAAAGTTAAAAAACTGCAAGCCGCTGGCTCCTTACTATAACGCACGCAAATGCAGGTGAACGCATGTTGATGCGAGTCCATTGCAAATGCTTTGAAATGAAAACGCATTTGCACTGGATCTATTTTTGCGTTAAAAAAAGTTCATGACACATGTTAAAAAAAAAACCGTAGTGTGAAAGCAGCCTTAGGGGAACAATCTCCTCAGTCTCAAAGTAGTTCCTAATTGTTCCTCTTGTCAAATTCATCATAAATTCATATGCATCTAACGACACTGGAATATAATACCAACTAACTCTAATGTTGTGAGTGGATTTACATTAATCTTATTTTTTATAACCCTTTTAGTCCCAGTCAAGGCCAGTGCTGTAATAGCTCCTGCTCATATAAGCCTAAAGGGGAACTTTGTCGAAAGGAAGCTGAATGTACGTTTCAAAGTTTCTGCACAGGACAAACGTCTTTATGTCCCATATCCACTCCGAAAAGCAATTACACATTGTGCAACATTGGAACAAGAATATGTCTGAATGGGGTAAGTAATTTCTTGAGCCTCAAGCTAAGTCACCTATACTGTAGGTTTTAGGTAAAATTAAAAATAACGGAATATTGGCTAAAGTAATTAGTGAGGTGGGTTTATGTGTGTGTATGTTATATACAAATGTGGTTTTAAATATTAGAGTTGGAGTGTAGATTTATTTAGCTCCATGCAGGAATGATTTTTTAACATATTTCTGAGATATGAATGAACTACAGTCGGGTATCAATGTCCTATACTAATGAGTAAACCCGGAGGGTGCTACAGTTGATTAATTTTTGGTTTACCTGATTTACCTGATCTAACTATTTGAACTATTGCATGTAATTTAGTTTTTGATTTGAGATCAATTTTGGTGTACCAAGATAAGGATGGATCTAATTTATGCATCTAAGATCATTTTCTAAGTACTAATACGTGGATTATTTTCACTCGGTTACTTGGAATCCTTTACTGATATCTATATCTGGTCTCTTTAAGCAAGAGTGGGTACCAGGTCTATATGAGACCTACAGTAGACAGGACATTGATAGTTATATATCAACATTAAGGTCCTAAGAACAGAGAGGTTCTCTCTGAGATCTATTGCCTCAAGAATAGAGTTGAGCGGGATGCCAATAATCCGGGGCCTGCGGATCATTTACAGACTTAAAAATAAGTCCGATCCGCTCCGGAATCCGTTGCCCATAAAAGTCAATGGGGACCGGAATCCGGAGGTTAAAAACGTTTGTGGAGGGGCTAGGGGGCTAGGAGTGAGTGCGGCATACTCACCGAGGCGCTGTCATGGCGGCACACTACTTCCGGGTGACGCTGTTACCTTCCGGAGCCGACAATTCAATATTCATTGTTTTCCCTGCCCACCGGCTCGCATTGGTTGCAGCTAGATATGCCCCTGACTCGCCCACCCCAGGGCTGTGGGACACCCGGTGCCGGGCCGGACTAGTCCGGTGGTAGTCAGTGGTGGCTGGGCCCGGCTCCGTGGCCCTGGTGGGTGTCAGTATAATATGTGGCTAGGTGTATAAAGTTGTGTTCGTGACGCCACCTGTGGTATGCGGCTATTAAGCCGCCGCTGCTGTGTGAGGCCTCCGGGATGGTGTTATGGCAGCAATGGTGGTACTGCTCCCCACAGGTGGAGCAATGCCCGGGGCACAGTTGGTGCTTGTGAGTGTCTATGCAGATGAAATGACAGAGGCAACTCCAAGGGTGCAGTTCAAGTTCTTTACTCACAGTTCATATCGGGGCAGCAGGACCCTTGGACTGCTGGAATCTCTGTCAGGGACCTCCGCCTTCTGGGTGATTCAGGGCGTGAAATCCGGTGCCCTTCACTTAGTGTCTCCTTCTCTGCTGTCTTCACTAGCCTTGCCTTAGTTAAGATGACCCTGGCTTGGCCTCCACTGCAGCCTCCAGGCTGGGGGGTCACCTGTCGGCTGATTACCCCTTTTCTGAAGGTCTGCTATGGGTTCTGGCCCTGGGAGCTTGCAACGTCCCTGGGCCTCGGTTTTTACTGTTTGGAGATTGTCTTTGCACTCCTCCAGTCTCTAGGGACCGTTCCCTGTCGCAGCTTAATCACTCCACCGATGTCAATGTGGAACAGGCCCCCGCAGCCCGCAGCTACCCGTAGCTGCCTCTAGGCCCTCGGCTTCGGTACCTAACAAGGACTGCTCGTGGCACCTGCAGGACTACCCGCGGCCCTGCGACCCTTTCTTTCTTTCTTTCCTTTCTCCTCTTCCTTGCCTGCCTCCGGCAGACCTCCTCCTCCCTCCTTTCTCTCGTTCTTCTCCTCCAACTACATGCTCGCTCCTTACTCTCTCACTCCCTGAGGGAACTAACTAACCTTAACCTTCCCATCTCTGTCTGCTGTCCCATGGCTCCTCCCACCTCCCCAGTTGCTAAGCTGTAACCTATGGGAGCAGGGATGGGTCTTACGGCCCCTCCCAGCATGCAGCATGGGAGGGTTGCCTGCCACTTTCCCTGGTCCTGTGTGTCCCTAGCAATGGGTGTTACCAGGGGACCGGAGTTCACCCTCTTCCTCCCCCAGAATGGGGCATCACACCTCTGATGGAGTGTAATGACCTGTGGCGACGGAAGCCTCAGGGGCGCCACACTCCCCCACAGCAAATCCCAGCACGTCCTCGGGCTGAAAAACAACAAAAACAAGTGGGAGAACTGCAAAACATTTTTGGTATGCAATAACATAAAACAGCAAAACATTTCTTCCCTTTATGGGAGGCACATATCATAAACGTTGCGAACTTCTTATAAAGAAAACTCTAAGTGTGCACTTCCAGTCCATTGCACGGTTCGGGCAAATCCCCCATAATTCTGGTAGGGGGCACAACGGGTGCAACTAATTACATTTTTGGCTACTACAAGTCCAGTAGCCCGGCAGTTCGTTTCTTTCAATCAAACAAAAGGACGTAATCAACCAGCCATTAAGTCCAATGGCCTGGTTACATAAGACATGTAAACTACATACCAGCCACTAAGTCCAATGGCCTGGTAAGACATAACACATACATTTCCACCGGGGCCCACACTCCAGTTCAGTGGCCCGGTAGCACATAACATGGGGGGTGACGTCTTCAAAAAGAATCAGGGGCAGTACAGTAGGAAAGGGTGTCATCTTCGAAAAGAATCAGGGGCAAAACACGAGGGGCTTCTTCAAAAAGAATAAGGGGCTATGTACAGTTCGGCAGCTCTTCATCTTCCTTACTCTCGAGGATAGATATCAGGGTCCCACTCCGGCATGGCTCCTGGCAGCAGGTACGCTGACGATATCATCGTCTGGGTCCCTTGAGCACTGGTCCCTGATCTTCTGCGCTGTCCTGCAGCCTGGATTGGAGTGGGGCTGCCTGTAGGCATTGCACGGCGCTGCTGCAGAGGGCTGCTTGTCTGCAGGGGGCTGTTGCTGTGGTCTCTAGGGCCCTGCTTTGGCCGGGCACCCTGCATCACACGCGCCATGGAGATCCTGGTCTGCGTCTCCTGGGTAACTGTTGTAGGCCCGCTGCAATGTTCTGCGGCCTGGGTCTGTCTGTCTGGAGGGCTGCGGCTGCTGCTGACAGGGGAATCGCTGCGAGATGGCATGGCGCGGCGCCACTCCGGTTCCTCCGGGGCCGCTTCTTCCTGCACAATGCGCACATGCAGCGCATACCACCCGCGGTCCCCCATCAGCCGGGCATACTCAACCACATCACCCGGCTTGGCATCGCGCCCTGGGTGGCCTCTGGGCAGGTGCTCCTCAATGTCTCTCCGGGCCACAAACACATCCTTGCCCAGGCCGGGCTCCCGGATGAAGCCCCAGCCACCTTTCTGCCGGAAATCAACTAGGGTGCCCCGTCTTACTGGGCACTCGGTCCCCTTCAGGGCCTTCCTGACCTCTTCCTTGGAGGCCAGATTGGCGACTTCTCGGGCCCTTCTTTTCTCTTCCCGGAGTTCCCGCTCCCGCTGGTATTCGACCACCAGCCTCCGGCACGTCAGCTCGTTGGCCAGGGGAGTTTCCTTGGGGAGCAGCGGCCGCTGCAGTCCCCTGGTTTCTATGGGTGCTGCGTCCCAATTCACTCCCGGGGATGCCATTCCCAGGAGGCTCACAGGGGGACTCGGCAGGGGGCCCACTAGTTGCTCAGGGTTCATCCCACCCCAGGCTCCGTCTGCGGGGGTCTCAGGCAGGCCCCCGGTGCCCCACCGAGCGTCCGCTGGGTAGGCCGGGAAGGCCAGGGGGTCAGTGAAGGGGCTAAGCGGGGGTTCATGGCGGGGCCCTGGGTCCGGACTGGACGGGGTTTCTGGCTGCTCACCCTGCGCTTGCTCCGCGGCATCCATCAACCGTTCCAGATCCTCCGGCACCCTCGGTGTCTCTCTCCGCCGGTCCGCCTCCACCTCCATGCTGCTCAGCCTCCGGGCCAGAACTCTCATTTCTTCCTGGAGCAGATCCAGCTTGCAATCCTCTCTGCCGGTCCCTGGCGCACCTCTCTGCAGCTCCTCCGTCATGCTTCCGACCTGGGGAATGCTGCCTGGAACACTGCTCGGGTGCTCGACCACGCCACTCGGCTGCTCCCTTTCCCTTCTCGGAGGCGGGGCCGGAGGCTGCACTAGCATCTGGCGCCAGACTGGCGCCCAGCCCATCACGGCCGGCATCGCTCCAGTTGCGATAAGGTACATCTTCTTTATCTGCTGGTCTGGCATTCAGACTCTCTCTGCCAGTCGGCCAGCTTATCTGGTCGCCATCTCTTCTTCTTCCGCCTTCTATGGCGGGCACCGCTTCGCGCTCTTTTCTTGGACAAGGGGGCGGGGCTTCTCTTCGCGCCCTTTCTTCTTGCACGTCCCCCTTCTTCCCGCTCTCAGCAGCGCTAATGGCGGCGGTTTCTCAGTAACGTACACAGTCTGTCACACGGTTCTTCAGGCGCACAGTACCCGGTTAGACCGGGCACGAAATCCTGTTCGTGACGCCAAAAGTTGACTCGCCCACCCCAGGGCTGTGGGACACCCGGTGCCGGGCCGGACTAGTCCGGTGGTAGTCAGTGGTTGCTGGGCCCGGCTCCGTGGCCCTGGTGGGTTTCAGTATAATATGTGGCTAGGTGTATAAAGTTGTGTTCGTGACGCCACCTGTGGTATGCGGCTATTAAGCCGCCGCTGCTGTGTGAGGTCTCCGGGGTGGTGTTATGGCAGCAATGGTGGTACTGCTCCCCACAGGTGGAGCAATGCCCGGGGCACAGTTGGTGCTTGTGAGTGTCTATGCAGATGAAATAGATAAGATAACTGTGGAAAGATAAGGCGCAAATAGGGTCTTACCCGGTATACACGTGGAAGTGAATACTGGCAGGTCAACTCACCTGGTTCGGTTGTGCCAGTCACAACCCCTTTCAAAGCATGTAAATCACGATGTGATGGTGTGGGAGGCAGCGGTCCCGCGGTGATGAGAAAATTCAAAAAGTGTAAGAAAGCAGGTTGATATACCGCGCCACACCACAGAAGCCAAAAGTTGTTAAAAGTAAATCCCTTGTTCTTTATTTTCACAGGTCTACGCGTTTCAGGGACATATCCGTCCCCTTCCTCAGGACAATGTACAGAAAATACTATAACAAGAGGCAGCTTGTGAGCTCTTATATATACATCTGGAAAAAAAGAGCCACGTAATCATTCAGTGCGTCATGATACTCTGACTCATAGGTGCACGAGGTGGAGGATAAAGCTGTGAACATTGACAAAAGAAAAAAAGGGGAAAAAAAGGGAGGAAAAAAAGGGAGAAAGAAAGGGAAGACAAAAAAAAGGGAGAGAAGGAAAAAGAAAAAAGAAAAAAAGGGGACGAAAAAAGAAGAGAAAAGAAAAAGAAAATAAGAAGAAAGAGCTATAAACAGAGGAGAATGAAAGGAAGAAAGAGAGAAGAAAACGCAGTGAACAAATATTTATTAATATTAAAACCATGAAAATATATATGAAAATATATATATGTAAAAAAAGAAAATGAAATATGTGTATATGTATAACTATTGTAAAGATATGAATAATAAAAATTTGGGAAAAAAATAAAATAAAAATAAAAATAAAAATAAACCTGAACTGTAAGATTGTTTTTTTAGCCCATAAGTAAAAAAGGGGAAAAAACTTGTATATATAAAAATGGAAGGAAATACCCCCAAATGTGGACAGATTCACAACATAGATACAGGGAACTAACCAATTAGGTGAAACTGAAGGGAGAATTATGCCAGCGATGGGAAAATAATCGAAAGCTAAGCAGAAACAGAAAAAGCCCGTAGGGAAGATAATTGCAGGGTGACAGCGTGGGAAAAAACTAAACACGCTTGCGCGAAAGGTGAATTGAGTTTAAGGAACAGTAAAAGGCGCCTGCGCAAGGGGTGACCCGAGGTTAATATCGTGAAACAATGTTTAAGTGCCTTGCAGTGCAGGGATAATACTATATCCAAGCTGCACAAGTGATAGCCGTATCAGCGGCTATGTGATCATATCAGGATAGTGCAGAGGAAAAAGATGAGTTGGATGTTCAGAGCAGGGAAAGAGAAAAGTGTGCCGACGTGTGAGGAAATATACTAAAAACGGGCAGTAAGAAAATTGACATTATCAGCAGCTGGATCGTAAATAGCAAAAAAAAGGGGTGGAATCACTAGAAAGGTGAAAAGCTAGGCGTGGTAGTAAAAAAATGTGTATATATATATATATAAAAAAATATATAGGCATATTAAAGCAAACCTTCAAAGGATAGGAAAAAAGAAATGGAAAAAATAAGAATAAAAAAATAATATAAAAATATAAAAATATAAATAAAAGGGGAATGAACAAATACATAGAGAAGGAGCTCCCCATGGAGCTAGATGTGGTTTTATAGCGTCCAGAACAATAAAGGACCCAAAAGGCCGAAAAAGTTCAAAAGTGAGGCCCTGGGAAATAAAAATAAAAATAAAAACATTTCTTACCAAATCTCTATAAAAAAGGGGGGGCTTGATGATACCTATTAAAAGGTATAAAAATCTCAAGATAAAATAGAGTGAACTAACAAAATATATCATATTATGTATACCCCATTAAGGAATCTACCATATAGAGATGAATGTTCATAATTCCGAAAAAGAAATACAAGAAATTAAAGAAGAAAAAAAGAAATTAAAGAAGAAAAAATAGTGAGAGGTATATCATGAACCATACAGAGAAATTGTGAATATATCTACAACATAAGTATATACATGCAATAAATATATGGAACTGAAGTGATGCAACTATTAAATAATGATGAAATAAATAAATACAATTGAAGAATATTAAAAGACAAAAGCTGTGAATAAATTCAATAAATATCATATAGGACCTCAAGGGATATATAAATATATATATATAAAAAATATTTAGAAAATTTAATTAGTTAAAAATTAAAAAATATAGAATAAAAGGATTATAATTACTTGTTAAAAAGATAAATCAGTTACTAAATTCAGTCCCATGGGTTTCAGAGTGCCCAGTTTATGTATCCAATATGATTCTTTTTTATTTAGACTATCCATTCTATTGGGACAATTCGGAGATATTTGCTCAATAGGAGTAATAGTAAAGGCCATAGTTTTGTTATGGAATAGTGTACAATGCTTGGACAATCCATGTAGCATATAACCAATCTTAATGTTATGCCTATGCGCATTTAGTCGGTTATGCAGGGCTTGACAAGTCCTGCCTATATACTGTTTGCCACAATTGCAGTCTATAAGATAAATAACAAAATTAGACAAACAGTTTAAATGATTCTTGATGGTAAATTCCTCCGCTCCCTTCGAGGAGCTGAAGGAAGTCCGTTTATGACTGATAGTTCTACAACAAAGGCAATTCTTAGAGCCACATCGGTAAGATCCTGGGGGGGCAGCAGAAATGGAATTACTAATATGGTTCTTGAGAGGGGCAGGTTTAAGCCGACTGGGGGCTAAAACATTCTTAATGCTGGAGGCCTTCCTAAATGTAATACCTGGAAGGGGGGGAAGGATAGTTTTTAGAAAGGGGTCATTTAAGAGAACTCCCCAATGTTTAGAAAAAATCTTCCTAATAATATTATTATCACTGCTGTAGGTAGTCAGAAAATTCAAAGTGAAAGTGTTCTCAGTGTTGCAGGAGGTGGAAGCAGAGGAAATTTTGGGTAAAATCAGGTCTTTTTGTTGCAAGGTGGCAGTATCAAGGTAAGCTCTTTGTACAAGAGTTCTAGGGTATTCTTTATCTAAAAAACGTTTCCTAAGTATTTTAACCTGATCATTAAAATCATTAAAACGAGAGCAGTTCCTCCTAATGCGCTTATACTGGTTAATTGGAATGTTCCTCAGCCATTTGGTATAGTGTTCACTATTATACTGGATATATCCATTAGAATCTACCTGTTTGAAATACGTTTTGGTTAAAATGTTACTGTCACAATGAAAAATAGTGAGGTCCAAAAAATTAATCTCAGATTTGTGGACAGTAGAGGTGAAGCTGAGCCCCCAGTCATTAGAATCCATGTGCCCCAAGAAAGAATCAATATCATTGTGTTTATTATCCCAGATTATGAACAGATCGTCAATAAAGCGTTTATAAAGAACAATGTTATTTTTAAAATTACTATTTTGGATATATAAGAATTCAAATATCCCCATGAAAAGGTTAGCATATGCGCATGCAGCTCTAGAGCCCATCGCTGTGCCAAGCTTCTGGTGGTACAAATTACCTTCAAAAGTAAAAAAATTATTATTCAAAATGAATTCCATACTCTCTAAAATAAACTTTTTTTGAATGGGTGGAAATCTACTATCTTTTTCCAAAAAGAGGGACAAACTAAACAAACCAAGATGGTGCGCAATATTAGAATATAAAGCCGATACGTCAATGGTAAGAAAAAGAAAGGAATCTTCCCATTTAATGTCATATAGTGAAGTAATGAGGTGAGAGGAATCTCTCAGAAAACTATCCAATTCACGCACATATGGTTGCATTAATTGGTCTAGGTATGCAGCCAGATTTGCAGTAAGGGAGTTGATACCTGCAATGATCGGTCTCCCAGGTGGATTAATAAGATCTTTATGAATTTTTGGAAGGTGATAAAAAAACGCTAGGTTGGGATTTTTTATTTGCAAAAATTTTTTCTCCTGAGCATTAAGGATTTTATGTGTCACGGCAGTTTGTATGAGCCTCTGATAAGCAAGGATGGCTGCATCATATTTACTCATTTTAACTATTTCATAATATATGGGGTCTGAGAGAATCCTCCAGGCTTCCTTTAAGTAATCCCCCCTATTCTGGATGACAATGCCACCCCCTTTGTCTGCTGCCCGAATAACAATGGCCTGATTATTTTTAAGGTTATCCAATGCTAATTTTTCATTTTTGGTGAGATTATGCTTCAAGTTCCTTTTTGTGCTCATAACAGTTTTGAGATCTGTTAGCACAAGATCACTAAACGTTTTTATGTGGTGGCCTTTATTTTCAAGGGGGTAGAATTTGGATTTGGCCTTGCATGAAGTGTGAAAAAAAGGACTAGGTTCCGGGGCAACTTGGACATCATTGCCTTTGACTAGAAAGTGTCTCTTTAGTGTTAGTTTACGAATATAGTGCTGGACGTCCAAAAAAACGTCAAATTCATTAGATTTTTTTGAAGGACAGAAAGATAAGCCTTTATTCAGCAGGCTGATTTCATCCTTTAAAAGTTGGTGACTGGATAAATTATATATATTATTAGTGCCGGATGTGCTAGGGGGAGCCGAGAACATTACATTTTCGTTTTTTCTTTTTTGCTTGTGCTTAACTCCTGCTCTAACTCCTCTGTGAGGTTTTTTCTTTTTTTTGGAGTTGATTTCGGCACAAAGAAATTTGTAATTAAGTTGGAGGTTTTGGCTGGGGGCAAAAAAGGAACCAAAGGTGTGGATTTATTAGAGTTATCTAAAGTGATGATCTCTCCAATATGAGGGGAATCAGAAGAAATGCCATCATTGGAACAACCGGGGAGGGGGTCATCATGAATGGACAATTCCATTAGATCCATGATATCATTGTTCTGGGGGAAAGAGTTATCCACAGTATCAGTGATATCAATGGGTGTATCTAATTGTGCTCTTTTCTTTTTAATATTTTCTATTTGCAGCCTGATGGAGGCCAACTGCTGTCGAGTAACTTCACTATTATCAGCATTAGAATTAGTATTAAAATCTGGAGCACCAGAGGAATTAGGAGGAGGACAAGGACTAGTTTTACTAGTCCTGGAAGCGGCATCCAAATTAGCCTGGGAAAAAACCTCATCTGCTAATAGATCAATTTTATCAGGAATGTGATTGATGACATCCCTGGTTCTTACACTAGGGGGGGGATTCATCTCTTTGGTATCAAGGGGAGCAAGATTTTTAGATGGTTTACTTCTATTAATATGGTATTTGCTATTAGCGAAAATCCGATAGGAGGTAGAACTAAAGCGCCTGTCTATTTTAGTGGGAAAGACCGGCGGTTCATTGGACACTTTTGTCGTGGGTTTGTATAGTTTGTCATGTCTGTCCCTTTGCAGTTTCTTCGATTTCCTAATGATTGTGTCATGTTCAAGTTGGGCAAGACGTGTGCTAATGCCGGAATTAAGATTCCTGTATTCAGGATGCATGTTGAAACGAGCCAAGTCCTCATACAGGCTATTAATAAGTTCAGTGGACACATCTGCAAAATGAGTCCTTTTCTTATGGAGACATTTAAGCATACCTCGCATGCATGTGGAGAAAAGTCCATCCCATTCAGCCGAAAATGTGGTATCCTGGGGGTAAGGAGAAGTCCGATGGATGTTGAGTCCTCTAGGGCATAGGTTTTCATCCATATAGATGGAAAGAAATCTGGCATCCAAACTGAAATGCAATTCTTCTTTGAGGGAATCTTCCAGACGATGAAAAAGCTTCCTCATGGACGAAGTATCCTCTTCAGTATATGAAAGCAGTGGTGTTATATCCGTATCAGGAACATTATCCTCCAATGATCCGACAGTTTGCAAAATTAACCTCTCCCTGGATGAGAGTCGATTATTAAAATAATCCATGATCTGGGGTAAAAGAAACGGTGACCCTCTGCTGCCTAGATCCACAAGGAGATAGGTAAACGTCCAATCCCTGGGTCCAATAGATAAGATAACTGTGGAAAGATAAGGCGCAAATAGGGTCTTACCCGGTATACACGTGGAAGTGAATACTGGCAGGTCAACTCACCTGGTTCGGTTGTGCCAGTCACAACCCCTTTCAAAGCATGTAAATCACGATGTGATGGTGTGGGAGGCAGCGGTCCCGCGGTGATGAGAAAATTCAAAAAGTGTAAGAAAGCAGGTTGATATACCGCGCCACACCACAGAAGCCAAAAGTTGTTAAAAGTAAATCCCTTGTTCTTTATTTTCACAGGTCTACGCGTTTCAGGGACATATCCGTCCCCTTCCTCAGGACAATGTACAGAAAATACTATAACAAGAGGCAGCTTGTGAGCTCTTATATATACATCTGGAAAAAAAGAGCCACGTAATCATTCAGTGCGTCATGATACTCTGACTCATAGGTGCACGAGGTGGAGGATAAAGCTGTGAACATTGACAAAAGAAAAAAAGGGGAAAAAAAGGGAGGAAAAAAAGGGAGAAAGAAAGGGAAGACAAAAAAAAGGGAGAGAAGGAAAAAGAAAAAAGAAAAAAAGGGGACGAAAAAAGAAGAGAAAAGAAAAAGAAAATAAGAAGAAAGAGCTATAAACAGAGGAGAATGAAAGGAAGAAAGAGAGAAGAAAACGCAGTGAACAAATATTTATTAATATTAAAACCATGAAAATATATATGAAAATATATATATGTAAAAAAAGAAAATGAAATATGTGTATATGTATAACTATTGTAAAGATATGAATAATAAAAATTTGGGAAAAAAATAAATATTTGGGAAAAAAATAATAAGCGTGTTTAGTTTTTTCCCACGCTGTCACCCTGCAATTATCTTCCCTACGGGCTTTTTCTGTTTCTGCTTAGCTTTCGATTATTTTCCCATCGCTGGCATAATTCTCCCTTCAGTTTCACCTAATTGGTTAGTTCCCTGTATCTATGTTGTGAATCTGTCCACATTTGGGGGTATTTCCTTCCATTTTTATATATACAAGTTTTTTCCCCTTTTTTACTTATGGGCTAAAAAAACAATCTTACAGTTCAGGTTTATTTTTATTTTTATTTTTATTTTATTTTTTTCCCAAATTTTTATTATTCATATCTTTACAATAGTTATACATATACACATATTTCATTTTCTTTTTTTACATATATATATTTTCATATATATTTTCATGGTTTTAATATTAATAAATATTTGTTCACTGCGTTTTCTTCTCTCTTTCTTCCTTTCATTCTCCTCTGTTTATAGCTCTTTCTTCTTATTTTCTTTTTCTTTTCTCTTCTTTTTTCGTCCCCTTTTTTTCTTTTTTCTTTTTCCTTCTCTCCCTTTTTTTTGTCTTCCCTTTCTTTCTCCCTTTTTTTCCTCCCTTTTTTTCCCCTTTTTTTCTTTTGTCAATGTTCACAGCTTTATCCTCCACCTCGTGCACCTATGAGTCAGAGTATCATGACGCACTGAATGATTACGTGGCTCTTTTTTTCCAGATGTATATATAAGAGCTCACAAGCTGCCTCTTGTTATAGTATTTTCTGTACATTGTCCTGAGGAAGGGGACGGATATGTCCCTGAAACGCGTAGACCTGTGAAAATAAAGAACAAGGGATTTACTTTTAACAACTTTTGGCTTGTGTGGTGTGGCGCGGTATATCAACCTGCTTTCTTACACTTTTTGAATTTTCTCATCACCGCGGGACCGCTGCCTCCCACACCATCACATCGTGATTTACATGCTTTGAAAGGGGTTGTGACTGGCACAACCGAACCAGGTGAGTTGACCTGCCAGTATTCACTTCCACGTGTATACCGGGTAAGACCCTATTTGCGCCTTATCTTTCCACAGTTATCTTATCTATTGGACCCAGGGATTGGACGTTTACCTATCTCCTTGTGGATCTAGGCAGCAGAGGGTCACCGTTTCTTTTACCCCAGATCATGGATTATTTTAATAATCGACTCTCATCCAGGGAGAGGTTAATTTTGCAAACTGTCGGATCATTGGAGGATAATGTTCCTGATACGGATATAACACCACTGCTTTCATATACTGAAGAGGATACTTCGTCCATGAGGAAGCTTTTTCATCGTCTGGAAGATTCCCTCAAAGAAGAATTGCATTTCAGTTTGGATGCCAGATTTCTTTCCATCTATATGGATGAAAACCTATGCCCTAGAGGACTCAACATCCATCGGACTTCTCCTTACCCCCAGGATACCACATTTTCGGCTGAATGGGATGGACTTTTCTCCACATGCATGCGAGGTATGCTTAAATGTCTCCATAAGAAAAGGACTCATTTTGCAGATGTGTCCACTGAACTTATTAATAGCCTGTATGAGGACTTGGCTCGTTTCAACATGCATCCTGAATACAGGAATCTTAATTCCGGCATTAGCACACGTCTTGCCCAACTTGAACATGACACAATCATTAGGAAATCGAAGAAACTGCAAAGGGACAGACATGACAAACTATACAAACCCACGACAAAAGTGTCCAATGAACCGCCGGTCTTTCCCACTAAAATAGACAGGCGCTTTAGTTCTACCTCCTATCGGATTTTCGCTAATAGCAAATACCATATTAATAGAAGTAAACCATCTAAAAATCTTGCTCCCCTTGATACCAAAGAGATGAATCCCCCCCCTAGTGTAAGAACCAGGGATGTCATCAATCACATTCCTGATAAAATTGATCTATTAGCAGATGAGGTTTTTTCCCAGGCTAATTTGGATGCCGCTTCCAGGACTAGTAAAACTAGTCCTTGTCCTCCTCCTAATTCCTCTGGTGCTCCAGATTTTAATACTAATTCTAATGCTGATAATAGTGAAGTTACTCGACAGCAGTTGGCCTCCATCAGGCTGCAAATAGAAAATATTAAAAAGAAAAGAGCACAATTAGATACACCCATTGATATCACTGATACTGTGGATAACTCTTTCCCCCAGAACAATGATATCATGGATCTAATGGAATTGTCCATTCATGATGACCCCCTCCCCGGTTGTTCCAATGATGGCATTTCTTCTGATTCCCCTCATATTGGAGAGATCATCACTTTAGATAACTCTAATAAATCCACACCTTTGGTTCCTTTTTTGCCCCCAGCCAAAACCTCCAACTTAATTACAAATTTCTTTGTGCCGAAATCAACTCCAAAAAAAAGAAAAAACCTCACAGAGGAGTTAGAGCAGGAGTTAAGCACAAGCAAAAAAGAAAAAACGAAAATGTAATGTTCTCGGCTCCCCCTAGCACATCCGGCACTAATAATATATATAATGTATCCAGTCACCAACTTTTAAAGGATGAAATCAGCCTGCTGAATAAAGGCTTATCTTTCTGTCCTTCAAAAAAATCTAATGAATTTGACGTTTTTTTGGACGTCCAGCACTATATTCGTAAACTAACACTAAAGAGACACTTTCTAGTCAAAGGCAATGATGTCCAAGTTGCCCCGGAACCTAGTCCTTTTTTTCACACTTCATGCAAGGCCAAATCCAAATTCTACCCCCTTGAAAATAAAGGCCACCACATAAAAACGTTTAGTGATCTTGTGCTAACAGATCTCAAAACTGTTATGAGCACAAAAAGGAACTTGAAGCATAATCTCACCAAAAATGAAAAATTAGCATTGGATAACCTTAAAAATAATCAGGCCATTGTTATTCGGGCAGCAGACAAAGGGGGTGGCATTGTCATCCAGAATAGGGGGGATTACTTAAAGGAAGCCTGGAGGATTCTCTCAGACCCCATATATTATGAAATAGTTAAAATGAGTAAATATGATGCAGCCATCCTTGCTTATCAGAGGCTCATACAAACTGCCGTGACACATAAAATCCTTAATGCTCAGGAGAAAAAATTTTTGCAAATAAAAAATCCCAACCTAGCGTTTTTTTATCACCTTCCAAAAATTCATAAAGATCTTATTAATCCACCTGGGAGACCGATCATTGCAGGTATCAACTCCCTTACTGCAAATCTGGCTGCATACCTAGACCAATTAATGCAACCATATGTGCGTGAATTGGATAGTTTTCTGAGAGATTCCTCTCACCTCATTACTTCACTATATGACATTAAATGGGAAGATTCCTTTCTTTTTCTTACCATTGACGTATCGGCTTTATATTCTAATATTGCGCACCATCTTGGTTTGTTTAGTTTGTCCCTCTTTTTGGAAAAAGATAGTAGATTTCCACCCATTCAAAAAAAGTTTATTTTAGAGAGTATGGAATTCATTTTGAATAATAATTTTTTTACTTTTGAAGGTAATTTGTACCACCAGAAGCTTGGCACAGCGATGGGCTCTAGAGCTGCATGCGCATATGCTAACCTTTTCATGGGGATATTTGAATTCTTATATATCCAAAATAGTAATTTTAAAAATAACATTGTTCTTTATAAACGCTTTATTGACGATCTGTTCATAATCTGGGATAATAAACACAATGATATTGATTCTTTCTTGGGGCACATGGATTCTAATGACTGGGGGCTCAGCTTCACCTCTACTGTCCACAAATCTGAGATTAATTTTTTGGACCTCACTATTTTTCATTGTGACAGTAACATTTTAACCAAAACGTATTTCAAACAGGTAGATTCTAATGGATATATCCAGTATAATAGTGAACACTATACCAAATGGCTGAGGAACATTCCAATTAACCAGTATAAGCGCATTAGGAGGAACTGCTCTCGTTTTAATGATTTTAATGATCAGGTTAAAATACTTAGGAAACGTTTTTTAGATAAAGAATACCCTAGAACTCTTGTACAAAGAGCTTACCTTGATACTGCCACCTTGCAACAAAAAGACCTGATTTTACCCAAAATTTCCTCTGCTTCCACCTCCTGCAACACTGAGAACACTTTCACTTTGAATTTTCTGACTACCTACAGCAGTGATAATAATATTATTAGGAAGATTTTTTCTAAACATTGGGGAGTTCTCTTAAATGACCCCTTTCTAAAAACTATCCTTCCCCCCCTTCCAGGTATTACATTTAGGAAGGCCTCCAGCATTAAGAATGTTTTAGCCCCCAGTCGGCTTAAACCTGCCCCTCTCAAGAACCATATTAGTAATTCCATTTCTGCTGCCCCCCCAGGATCTTACCGATGTGGCTCTAAGAATTGCCTTTGTTGTAGAACTATCAGTCATAAACGGACTTCCTTCAGCTCCTCGAAGGGAGCGGAGGAATTTACCATCAAGAATCATTTAAACTGTTTGTCTAATTTTGTTATTTATCTTATAGACTGCAATTGTGGCAAACAGTATATAGGCAGGACTTGTCAAGCCCTGCATAACCGACTAAATGCGCATAGGCATAACATTAAGATTGGTTATATGCTACATGGATTGTCCAAGCATTGTACACTATTCCATAACAAAACTATGGCCTTTACTATTACTCCTATTGAGCAAATATCTCCGAATTGTCCCAATAGAATGGATAGTCTAAATAAAAAAGAATCATATTGGATACATAAACTGGGCACTCTGAAACCCATGGGACTGAATTTAGTAACTGATTTATCTTTTTAACAAGTAATTATAATCCTTTTATTCTATATTTTTTAATTTTTAACTAATTAAATTTTCTAAATATTTTTTATATATATATATTTATATATCCCTTGAGGTCCTATATGATATTTATTGAATTTATTCACAGCTTTTGTCTTTTAATATTCTTCAATTGTATTTATTTATTTCATCATTATTTAATAGTTGCATCACTTCAGTTCCATATATTTATTGCATGTATATACTTATGTTGTAGATATATTCACAATTTCTCTGTATGGTTCATGATATACCTCTCACTATTTTTTCTTCTTTAATTTCTTTTTTTCTTCTTTAATTTCTTGTATTTCTTTTTCGGAATTATGAACATTCATCTCTATATGGTAGATTCCTTAATGGGGTATACATAATATGATATATTTTGTTAGTTCACTCTATTTTATCTTGAGATTTTTATACCTTTTAATAGGTATCATCAAGCCCCCCCTTTTTTATAGAGATTTGGTAAGAAATGTTTTTATTTTTATTTTTATTTCCCAGGGCCTCACTTTTGAACTTTTTCGGCCTTTTGGGTCCTTTATTGTTCTGGACGCTATAAAACCACATCTAGCTCCATGGGGAGCTCCTTCTCTATGTATTTGTTCATTCCCCTTTTATTTATATTTTTATATTTTTATATTATTTTTTTATTCTTATTTTTTCCATTTCTTTTTTCCTATCCTTTGAAGGTTTGCTTTAATATGCCTATATATTTTTTTATATATATATATATACACATTTTTTTACTACCACGCCTAGCTTTTCACCTTTCTAGTGATTCCACCCCTTTTTTTTGCTATTTACGATCCAGCTGCTGATAATGTCAATTTTCTTACTGCCCGTTTTTAGTATATTTCCTCACACGTCGGCACACTTTTCTCTTTCCCTGCTCTGAACATCCAACTCATCTTTTTCCTCTGCACTATCCTGATATGATCACATAGCCGCTGATACGGCTATCACTTGTGCAGCTTGGATATAGTATTATCCCTGCACTGCAAGGCACTTAAACATTGTTTCACGATATTAACCTCGGGTCACCCCTTGCGCAGGCGCCTTTTACTGTTCCTTAAACTCAATTCACCTTTCGCGCAAGCGTGTTTAGTTTTTTCCCACGCTGTCACCCTGCAATTATCTTCCCTACGGGCTTTTTCTGTTTCTGCTTAGCTTTCGATTATTTTCCCATCGCTGGCATAATTCTCCCTTCAGTTTCACCTAATTGGTTAGTTCCCTGTATCTATGTTGTGAATCTGTCCACATTTGGGGGTATTTCCTTCCATTTTTATATATACAAGTTTTTTCCCCTTTTTTACTTATGGGCTAAAAAAACAATCTTACAGTTCAGGTTTATTTTTATTTTTATTTTTATTTTATTTTTTTCCCAAATTTTTATTATTCATATCTTTACAATAGTTATACATATACACATATTTCATTTTCTTTTTTTACATATATATATTTTCATATATATTTTCATGGTTTTAATATTAATAAATATTTGTTCACTGCGTTTTCTTCTCTCTTTCTTCCTTTCATTCTCCTCTGTTTATAGCTCTTTCTTCTTATTTTCTTTTTCTTTTCTCTTCTTTTTTCGTCCCCTTTTTTTCTTTTTTCTTTTTCCTTCTCTCCCTTTTTTTTGTCTTCCCTTTCTTTCTCCCTTTTTTTCCTCCCTTTTTTTCCCCTTTTTTTCTTTTGTCAATGTTCACAGCTTTATCCTCCACCTCGTGCACCTATGAGTCAGAGTATCATGACGCACTGAATGATTACGTGGCTCTTTTTTTCCAGATGTATATATAAGAGCTCACAAGCTGCCTCTTGTTATAGTATTTTCTGTACATTGTCCTGAGGAAGGGGACGGATATGTCCCTGAAACGCGTAGACCTGTGAAAATAAAGAACAAGGGATTTACTTTTAACAACTTTTGGCTTCTGTGGTGTGGCGCGGTATATCAACCTGCTTTCTTACACTTTTTGAATATGCAGATGAAATGACAGAGGCAACTCCAAGGGTGCAGTTCAAGTTCTTTACTCACAGTTCATATCGGGGCAGCAGGACACTTGGACTGCTGGAATCTCTGTCAGGGACCTCCGCCTTCTGGGTGATTCAGGGCGTGAAATCCGGTGCCCTTCACTTAGTGTCTCCTTCTCTGCTGTCTTCACTAGCCTTGCCTTAGTTAAGATGACCCTGGCTTGGCCTCCACTGCAGCCTCCAGGCTGGGGGGTCACCTGTCGGCTGATTACCCCTTTTCTGAAGGTCTGCTATGGGTTCTGGCCCTGGGAGCTTGCAACGTCCCTGGGCCTCGGTTTTTACTGTTTGGAGATTGTCTTTGCACTCCTCCAGTCTCTAGGGACCGTCCCCTGTCGCAGCTTAATCACTCCACCGACGTCAATGTGGAACAGGCCCCCGCAGCCCGCAGCTTCCCGTAGCTGCCTCTAGGCCCTCGGCTTCGGTACCTAACAAGGACTGCTCGTGGCACCTGCAGGACTACCCGCGGCCCTGCGACCCTTTCTTTCTTTCTTTCCTTTCTCCTCTTCCTTTGCCTGCCTCCGGCAGACCTCCTCCTCCCTCCTTTCTCTCGTTCTTCTCCTCCAACTACATGCTCGCTCCTTACTCTCACACTTTCTGAGGGAACTAACTAACCTTAACCTTCCCATCTCTGTCTGCTGTCCCATGGCTCCTCCCACCTCCCCAGTTGTTAAGCTGTAACCTATGGGAGCAGGGATGGGTCTTACGGCCCCTCCCAGTGTGGCGCCCCTGACCTGGTCAGGCACCACTGAGTACTGCACCCATGCTGGGGACAGTACAATACAGGTAATCCAGAAGGCTGACCGAGGTGTGACTACACAGGCGCATAGTGATCAGGTCTCACACATGTACCTATGAGAGGACCCCTGGGGATCCCAGGAGGGGGCAAAGCCTTCACCTCCACTGGAATAGTGGAGGGGGCCAAAAGCCTCCATCTCCTCTCAAGGGGTGTGGTAAGAGAATCTGGTTGCTAGGTGGCGTAGGCAGGCACAAAAGGGAAAAGAGAAGGAGGAGTAAACAGTCTGAAGCAGAGTGTGGAGGAGTGAGGAGCAGGAAAGTGAAGCTCTGACAGGAGCAGCAGTGAAGGTCCCAGATGTGAGCCGGTTCAGAGCAGAGTCCAGGGAGCTCCGAGGAGAGCTGACCCCTTCCCCTGGGCTGCTGTAGTCTGACAGCGTCCGCGCAGTGGCTACCGACGGGGGAGAACGGTCACCTAGGAGGGCTACCCGAAACCCATCTCCAGCTAGAGAGAGAGCACAGAGTGGGAAGTAAGGAGACTGCTAGGGAGAACCAGGCCCAAACGGGCGGCAGATCCCGGAGCGGGGATAGATCCACCTTTCCTTGCTAAACCTGCCGGTGTGGGGCCCTCAAAGCCCACACCACAACACCACAAAAGCCGCAGCCACGTAGCCACAGTTAGGGCCCATAGCTCACAGGAGGCAAGCAGCTGGAGTGAGCTGGTCCAGGCCACAAGCAAACGGCAAACGAAGGGGAGTGAGGCTTCAGCAACTTCCCTGGGTGACCCCCATAGGGACTAAAAGTCGGGGTTACCCCAAACCACCAAGGGCTAAGGAAGGCGAGTTGGTAGTCACCATCAGAAGTCAGCCTGAAGGATACCTGGTTCCCGCCTGGTTCATCCCAGCTACGCCCGGGTTACTCACCCTGCCACCTGAAGTGAGTAAAAACCCTGAAAGACATTCTGCCTGTGTGGAGTTATTCTGCGCCTTGTGGTTCTACACACCTACACAGGGCCCTGGGGCTTGCCTCACTCTCAGGAGGCTATTCCAACTAACTGCACTCACCATCAGCCCCAGGCGTCCCTCAACCTGCAGTGGCGGTCCCTACTGGCCGCAATACTGAGAGTGGCGTCACGACAAGAAGAAGATCTCCTACCTGTGACAGGATCCAGCCGAGTGGAGTCCCTGAAGGTAATGCACCGACACTACACCTGAGGGGCTTCACACCAGCATGCAGCATGGGAGGGTTGCCTGCCACTTTCCCTGGTCCTGTGTGTCCCTAGCAATGGGTGTAGTGTGAATTTACCAGGGGACCGGAGTTCACCCTCTTCCTCCCCCAGAATGGGGCATCACACCTCTGATGGAGTGTAATGACCTGTGGCGACGGAAGCCTCAGGGGCGCCACACCCCCACCCTGAGTGTCAGCGTGTCAGCTAACTGTAACCAATCACAGGCGCCAGGACGGCCGGTGGGTGGGGAAAGCAGTACAGTCTGTCGGTCAGTTCACGGTGGTAAACACTCGGCAGCACAGATATAGCGCACGGCTGTAGCCCCCGCTGTCGCACTGTATCTGCGCTGTGTATACAGTGACCAGAGTCACACATGCGAGGCTTTGTCGGGTGCTGCCATGGCAGACCCGCGTTAACCCCTCACATGTGTGATTCCGGTGAAAGTAAAAAAAACAAACGACGTGCGGTTCCCCCTATTTTCTTCCCCAACCAAGATAATGCCGGCCGGGGGCTGGTATATCCTCAGCCTGCAGCCGTCCGGTAATGCCGCATCTATTAGATGTGACCATACTGATGTGCACTACTGCTCTTCACGCCAGCTCTTCCCGCTGGCGTGATGCGGTGCCAGTCGAGGTAATAGCAGGGTTAGCAGGGGCTGCTGCTAAACCCTAGGTTTGTGTGATGGCACAGGCGTCTATCAGATACCTGCATCACACAAACCTGTAAGTGACAGTAAATAAACACAGACACAGAGAACAATCCTTTATTTGGAATAAAGTACAAAACACACCCTGCTTCTCCTCTTTATTAACCCCAAACACCCTGCAGCTCCGACGTAATTCACAGAAGTCCCACGCCGCTTCAGCTCTGCTACATCTGAATATCACAGAGCGGCACGACCGACCGCACTCTGTGAGCTGCAGAGAATGAATGAGCTGCGCATTGAGCGGTGACGTCACTCAGGTCATTTGCGGTCACTGCTGGAAGTTCCCACGGTCCTTCATCTGTGATTGCAGGTAGCCTGAGGTCAGGTGGAGGTCACTGAGTTCACAGACCTGCATCTCTTAGCAGAAAAATCGCAGTTTTTTTTGTCAAGAGATGCAGATTTTGTGCTGAAATGTTTATACCAAATTCTTGCATCCAATCTACACCTCCTGGCAAAAAAACGCGGTGTTTTGATGCAATTTTTTGCCGCGTTTTTTGCCGCGATTTTTGCCACGGTTTTTTGCCAGGAGGTGCACATTTCGTGTTGAAATCGTCTGCACCAGCTTTCAACACCAAATTTCCACCTGTGGCAGACTTTTTTTTAATTTTTTAATTTTTGGGGGCCAAGGGATTCAAATTTGATGCTGAGATTTTTACACCATATTCCTGCATCCAATCTAGACCTCCTGGCAAAAAAATTAGGTGTTTTGGCGCAATTTTTTGCCGCGGTTTTTGCCGAAGTTATTTTCCCGTGATTTTTGCCGCGTTTTTTTGCCAGGAGGTGTAGATTGGGTGCCGGAATATGGTGTAAAATTGTAATAATCACACAATTTACATCTCTTGGTCCAAAAATTAAAAAGAAACAAACATTTAGACGCTGTTTTTGTGCGGTCTTGTGCCAGGAGGTGCAAATTTGGTGCAGGATTTTGGTGTATTACTTCACCAACAAATTTGCATCTCCTGGCAGAAAACGGTAATGAAATGGTTTTCATACTGCTGGTTTTTGGCTGTTTTTTTGCCAGGAGATGCCAGGAGATGCAGATGTGGGATAAAATTGCACACACATGCACGCTCCTGTCAGAAGTGTGCAGCTGTGCCGGTGATGCGCTGTCAGACTCGTGCGGGTCTGACATCACCCGGCACAGCCTGCTGCTGTCTGAACATGAGCGTGCATGTACCTAGAAACAACACATGCACGCTTCTGTCAGAAGTGTGTGCCGGTGATGCGCTGTCAGACTCGTGCGGGTCTGACATGACATCATACCGCACAGTCTGCAACTGTCTGAACATAAGCGTGCATGTACCTAGAAACATAAACACGCTCTTGTCAGATGTGTGTGCGGGTGATGCAATGTCAGACTCATGTGGGTCTGCATCACACGGCACAGCCTGCTGCTGTCTGAACATGAGCGTTCATGTACCTAGAAACACATGCACGCTCCTGTCAGATGTGTGTGCGGGTGATGCGCTGTCAGACTCGTGTGGGTCTGACATCATACCGCACAGCCTGCTGCTGTCTGAACATGAGCATGCATGTACCTAGAAACACATGCACGCTCCTGTCAGATGTGTGTGCGGCTGTACTGCGATGTGAGACTCATGGGAGTCCCTCGCAAGTGTGACTGCTGCCTAAGATAAACCGCATGCGGTTTTTTTTTAATTTAAATAAATAATTTTAAAAAAAAAACTCCCCGACCTAGGGTCCAGTACCCGTGCTTTCGGTCCTGGACCGGCTATTGTACTCAAGCTGCTTACTGTCCTCCAGGACTAGTCCAGATGCCCAGTCCCAATATCCCAGGCCCAGACCACCGTCTGCAACCCAACCTTTACTTCCCGGGAGCCACACGCTCCCCCAGCACCTCACTGCCCGAGGACTACTACAGAACTCACTTGTCACCTCCCACCAGTCTGCCTGACTCCTAGGTGGGCGGCCCTATTCCAGCTCAGCAGCCCCCTGGTGTGTCTGACAGGGTGCGGTGTGAGGTGTGATCGGGATTTTTGGATGCTGGTGGAGGAAATACCACAGGTTAGGAACCCAGAACCATGGGGGTTTGAGTCCTGCAGTAAGGATAAAGAGCGTGCAGTACCCTGTGATGACCTGACTAGTCCAGGGGGCGTCACAACTGGTGGCAGTGGTGGGATCAACAGAGCGCAGCCTAATAGAGATCCACCCACAGAGTGAGTACAGAGACTGGACTGCAGCCAGTCTACATGAGAGAGCCAGAGATCTGGGCCTGAACCAACATGGACTGTGTAAAGAGGCCTTAATTGATCTACTGATGGGTGCAAGTCCACCTCCTCCCAGATATCTGATGGACAAGCACTGGGGACGGGGATCCCTGCCCAAAAAAGCCAGTGGTTGGTGTGGTTTGAAGAAGAGATGGCAGCTCTTGGCCCCAGTGTTTCTCAGCAGTATAATAATAATAATAATAATCTTTATTTCTATAGCGCCAACATATTCCGCAGCGCTTTACAATTCAGGAGGAACATATACATATCATATACATAAACATATACAAACAAGTAACAATTATAGAGGATACAATATTTAAAAGGAAAAATGGCAACCCTGCTCGTGAGAGCTTACAATCTACAATGAGATGGGGGGGAGGGCCAAGGTACAAGTGCTTATTTAAAATGACAATCCAGCCAGCTCATGGGGGATAGATAATGGCTTCCTGGACCAGTTGGTCAGAGCCTTGAGATGCATTTGGGTGCCATGGAGTTTGACGTGGGGTTATGTTCTGAGAAGTTGTAGAGGGATTAGGTGAAATTAGTTTGGCTAGGGAGTGTGATAGAAAAAGATGCGTTTTTAGGGAGCGTCTGAAGCTGAGTAAGTTGTGATTTGTCCTAACTTCTTGGGGTAGAGCGTTGCAGAGGTTTGGTGCAGCTCGGAAGAAGTCTTGGATTCGGGAGTGGGAGGTTCGAATTAGTGGGGATGTTAGTCCAAAGTCATTTGCAGAGCGTAGAGAACGGGTGGGATGATAGACAGAGAGGAGGGTGGAGATGTAGGAGGGTGCTGCACTGTGGAGAGCTTTGTGGGTGAGAACAAGCAGTTTGAATTGGATCCTGTGATATATGGGCAGCCAGTGCAATGACTGGCAAAGGGCAGAGGCATCTGAGTAGCGGTTAGCCAGATAGGTGACCCTGGCTGCTGCATTAAGGATGGACTGTAGAGGGGAGAGTCTAGTTAGGGGGAGACCAATTAATAGAGAGTTACAGAAGTCAAGGCGAGAGTGGATCAGGGCCACGGTGACTGTTTTAGTAGTTTCCATTGTGAGAAAGGGGCGGATTCTAGCGATGTTCTTGAGGTGCAAGCGGCAGGTGCGGGCAAGAGATTGTATGTGGGAGGTGAAGGAGAGATCAGTGTCAAGTATAACCCCCAGGCAGCGGGCTTGCGGCCTAGGACTTATCGTTGTGCCACACACTGAGAGGGAGATGTCAGGTTTAGGAAGGTTGGGAGATGGAGGGAAAAACAGAAGTTCAGTTTTGGAAAGGTTAAGTTTCAGATAGAGAGCAGACATGATGTTGCAAACTGCAGTCAGGCAGTCACTTGTGTTCTGTAGTACAGCGGGGGTGAGCTCAGGGGATGAGGTGTATAGCTGTGTGTCATCAGCATAAAGATGGTACTGAAAGCCAAATCTGCTGATGGTCTGTCCAATTGGGGCAGTGTAGAGGGAGAAAAGAAGAGGGCCAAGGACTGAACCTTGAGGGACCCCAACAGTGAGAGGGAGAGGTGAAGATGTGGAGCCAGCAAATGATACACTGAATGAACGGCCAAAAAGATAGGAAGAGAACCATGAAAGAACAGTGTCCTTTAGGCCGATAGAATGGAGCATAGAGAGAAGTAGATGGTGGTCGACAGTGTCGAAGGCTGCAGAAAGGTCAAGAAGAATAAGCAGAGAGTGGTCACCGTTACGTTTTGCTGTCAATAGGTCATTGGTCACTTTGACAAGGGCAGTTTCTGTTAAGTGTGAAGGGCGGAAGCCAGACTGTACAGGATCTAGAAGAGAGTGAGTGGAGAGGTAGCGGGTGAGGCGAGAGTAGACCAGGCGCTCCAAGAGTTTAGAGATGAAGGAGAGATTGGAGACTGGTCTGTAGTTGCTTGTGCAGGACGGATCAAGAGAAGGTTTTTTTTAATAATGGAGTAATAATAGAGTGTTTGAGGGAGGAAGGGAAGATACCAGAAGAGAGAGAGAGATTGAAGATTTTAGTTAGGTGAGTGGTGACAATCGGAGAGAGTGTCTGGAGTAGGCGTGAGGGGAAGGGATCAGTAGGGCAAGTGGTAGGATGAGAAGAAGACAGGAGCCTGGAGACTTCCTACTCTGTGACTGGGTCAAATGTGGAAAGTGAGCTGGATGGGATATGGGGAGGGATGGGATTCACAAAGCTTGGTGACTGGGAGCTGATCTCTTGGCGGATGTTTTCTATTTTCTCTGTGAAATACGAGGCCATGTCATCAGCATGAAGGTCTGTGAAAGGGGTCTGTGCTTTGGGACTGAGGAGGGAGTGAAAGGAGTCAAAGAGCTTTTATGGATTGTTGGCTAGTGAGGAAATAAGGGTGGTGAAGTAGGTCTGTTTGGCGAGGTGAAGGGAAGAGTTGTAGGTCCTTAACATGAACTTGTAGTGGATGAAGTTTTCTGGTGTGCGGGATTTCCTCCATAGGCGCTCGGCACTCCTAGAGCATCGCTGGAGAAATCGAGTTTGTGATGTGAGCCAAGGTTGTTTTACTCGGTGTTTGGAGGTTCTGAGGGTGAGGGGTGCTACTTGGTCCAGGGTGCTTCTGAGTGTGTCATTGTAGTGCTTTACAGCCAGATTGGGACAGGAAAGTGAGGAGATAGGGGATAGTGATAAGTGTAGAGAGTCTGTAAGTGTTTGAGAGTCAATGGCCTGTAGGTTTCTGAATGTGTGATAGGTGGCAGTGTGCTGGGGCGGACGAGGGTTTGTGAGCTTGAAGGAGAGGATGTTGTGGTCAGAGAGGGGAAGAGGTGAGTTGTCAAAGTGAGAGATTGAGCAGAAGTGGAAAAAGACCAGGTCAAGGGTGTTACCATCTTCATGTGTCTCAGAGGATGAGAGCTGTGAGAGGCCAAGGGAGGTGGTGAGAGATAGAAGCTGGGATGCAGATGGGGAGGAGGGGCTGTTCATGGGGATGTTAAAGTCTCCTAGGATCAGGGTTGGCAATTCAGAGGACATGAAGTGCGGCAGCCAGGCTGAAAAGTGGTCAAGGAACTGGGTGGGTGAGCCTGGTGTATGGTATATGACAGCTACTCTGAGGGGAAGGGGATGGAAGAGCCTAATGGTGTGAACCTCAAAGGATGGGAATGAGAGTGATGGAGCTGGGGGGATGACCTGGAAAGTGCACTGTGGGGACAGTAGTAAGCCGACTCCACCACCATGTCTGTTTCCAGGTCTTGGGGAATGGGTAAAGTATAAACCACCATGAAAAATTGCAGCAGGGGAAGCAGTGTCAGAATCCTTAATCCAGGTCTCAGTGAGGGCTAGTAAGTTAAGAGAGTTATTGAGAAAGAGGTTGTGGATATAAGGAAGCTTGTTACATACAGACCGTGGATTCCAGAGAACACAATTAAAAGAGGGAAGTGAGGGTGTACAGGGAATGTTAATAAGTTTATCAGGGTTTCTATGGGAGGTGGGGGAGGGGGTAAAGTTTGCATGGGGTGGACCGGGATTAGGAGAGATATCACCTGATAGAAGTAGGAGTAGAAGGAGGAAGGTCAGATGGTTTTCGGACTTGTGGCATGGCTTTTTGTGTGATACCCTGGAGCATGAAGGATTGAGGTTATTCAGATAGGTGAAAAGAGCCTGGGAGCTGTACATAGGAGAGGGGAGGAGAGAGGGACTAATGTGGATGAGTGGTGATGGAGGGGGGACAGGGCGGTGAAAGTGGACAGTAAAGGCACATAGGATGATAGAGAGAGAAATAATAGTCATGGTGGAAACAGAGTGTCAAAGATTAGTTTACCTGACTCCTGCCCTGACTAACTGCCATTGAAATAACTGCCCAGCACTTAGCAATGTTGGCACTTTGCAATAGATAGCACGCATGCAGGCACCCCTTAGAACAGCCCCAGATATATAGGGCAGACTAGAGGGGTAGGTGAGGGGGATTATGGGAGCTCAGCTTGTTAAGGAAAATTAACAAATGCTGATCACACCAGGGAATGATTAAGAAATCAAAATAAACAGAACATTTGACCCCCACCCGGACTCTAGTCTACACAGATTCACACCTTCCACCATCAGATAAGATGTACAAAGAGGAAGATACAGTCATACATCAGTGAGTATTAAACATAATGTAAAGATGACATAGCATAAGTCACAGCAAGCAGAGATATATACCAGGACAGAGATTCAGCAGCAGCAGAGGGGAGCAGACATTACACTTCAGCAAGCAGAGATATATACCTGTGTGGAGAGAGAAGGAGGAGGCTGATCGCCGAGCACAGAGGAGACAAGAAGCAATGGAGTCCGACAGAGGGAGTAATGTGAGTTGGATTATAAACCCAGCGATCCGGGAGCCTGTACGGATCACCCGGGCGGACTTCAAGCCATTTGATGAGGCTTCCGGAGATGTGGAAGGCTTCTTCAAGGACTTTGAGCAGCAGTGCCTTGATGGAAGTGCCCCACTCTGGCTGGATGCATTTGTTAGTGGGACTCCTGAACGGAAGCCAGGCAGAGGCTTATCACATCACTGACTCACAGCAGAACCGGGATTACAACATTGTAAAGCGGACTATCCTGGAATACCATGCATTCACCCCAGACTCACATAGGGCACAGTTCCGAGTCCTCCCATGCACCACAGGGAGATCGTTTAGAATGTATGACCATAAGATGTCCCAGGCATGTCGGAGATGGCTGGAAGCTGAAAATGCCTTCATTGTGGAAGACGTTAAGCAGGTATTTCTTATAGAACAATTTCTTTACAAGTGTCCCTCAGAAATACGGGAGTGGGTCAGAGAGTGCATACCATGCAGTGGATAGAGATGCTGCCCTGGCTGATGAAGCCCTTACTATCCGACTGCAATAGAGGGGGCTTCTGGATAATAAGCCACAGCCTGCTACTGCTCCCTGGCCCTCTCCAGTTATATCTGGCTTTCCAACTAGCCACAGGCCGATGACAACCACGGCTCACAATCCTGGGCCCTAACAGTTCCGACCACGCCCTGGGGGAATCACAGAGAGGAGATGTTATTGGTGCAGGCAACCTGGACACCTGTAATCCAGTTGTCCCTCAAAGACTCGGAGGGACCCCCACGCACCTCCATCTCGTCCGGTGCATTTTGTGCATTCCATCCTGCCTGAGGAAGAGTTACCACCACCTCCACCGGAGTCACCAGGTTCTCCTACAGCCTTGTCCAGAATGCACATTAGAAGGAGTACGACGCAGAGGAGATGTTATCAAAGTGGGCAGCCTGGGCATTTGCAAAACACTTGCCCTGCTGGTCGATTGAGGAATGACCTTGCACCAAATTGACCTGTTCATTCTCTACAGCCAAATACAAGGGGAAAAGAGTTCTCACCCCTTCAAGTTGACTTGCCTAATTACTCAGGCACTCGTGGTCGACCACTAGGGGTTTATGGGATGCAAGCCACAGCCCCGAGTTCCTCTCACCATCAAAGTAAGCACTTATAGGAGGTTGTGCTGGATGGACAGAGTCATTGGATTTTGTGACTCTGGGGCCTTTCTCACAATAGCTAGTCCCTTGGTGGTTTGTGTTACACCTTGTGGCTCCCCTGTTGCAAGGAATGATGTAGTCTCCCATTCCTTGCCTGCCACGAGCCTTCCTGCTCAGCAGCGCCAAAGGTCTAGGAGACTATGTGGCTCCCCTGTCGCAAGGAATGATGTGGTCTCCCATGCCTTGCCTGCCACAAGCCCTCCTGCTCAGCAGCGCAAAGGTCCAGGAGCCTACACAATGTGGAGAGGATAGCTACTCAGGGAAGCAGCAAGAATCTCGTTATCCCTGCATCTTGTGAAGCCACAGATCCCGGCTCTATGTCTCAGGGGCAGGAGAATGAGCATGTGCACCACATGACGAGGCTGGTGATGTGGTGAACCCTGATTGGCCGGCTGGGACTTCGTGGATCCCGATTGGGTCAAATCCGTCATCTCCGCCTTGCACCCGCCCTTGGGTGGAGCTGTGCCTCCTTAAAAGCCCCGCTTTCCAATAGGGTGGCGCGCGACCATCCTCTTTTGTTGGATAACTGGCAGCGTGCTGCTACGCCACTGTACAGGCATTATTGTCTTCTTGTGGACTTTGCCCTTGCTGCTTCGGCAGCGCCTTGTTTTGCAGGTCGTGTCCCTGCCTTCGGTGAGCTCCTCGGAACCTCCTCGGACTCACCTTGTTATTGAAGCACATGTGCGTGGGAACCGCTGTGCTACCCTCGTGCCACGTTTCCGTGTCTTCCGTTTGGGCACATGTGCGTGGGCGTCACTGTGCTTCTTCGTACAACAAGTGCACCGAGCTGTAAGCCCCGTCCCATACAACCCTCACGGGTTAGGGCAAGCCGGTGTACACAGATCGTCTGTTACGTAACAGACGGTAGTCAGCAACAACCTGCTCACTCTCTAACAACCATAGCAGCAGTCCCCTACACCGCACAGTAGACCTTGACCGGCGGAAGCTGTCTCTTCACCATCTTGGCACGCTTCCCCAGGTCCCCCTCGTAACAGGTTCAGCCTGAGGCAATACATCATGGACCAGGGATTGTTATTGAATTGGCTGGAGGACAAAGAAGGAATATCCCAAAGGCGACTGTAGATCTGAACTTTGGCTTTGGGGTCAAGCAATGTATGGTTGGGGTGATGAGCGGCCTGCCTGCAGATATTCTCCTAGAAAATGATGTGGGAGATCTACAATGCTGATTTGTGGGTGCAGGAAACACAGTTTGAGTGAAGGAGGACACAAAGGGAAGCTTGACCTTCCAACCCTTCCACTGTACAAGGAACTATCCACAGCGGAGCAACATGGACTTAAGGGAGGTGGCCAGAGGTCTGTGTAGACCTCATGGCGTACTCACTTATTCAGAAGGAGGGAGAGGTTGTGAGGGTGTGATATTGTGGGTTAATGTTTAGGCCTGGTTCACTGTCCATTATTTGTTAGAAAAACAAAGACCAAGTACAGCGAACCTCATAATGATGAGTGTAGTGTGTATGAACCCCATAGAATACATACAAAAACTTGTGAACGAAGGGGGGTATTTACCATGTTTTTTTGGAGTAAGAATTACTGCACCACAATTGTGAAAAAAGTATACAGTTTTTATTACAAAAAATACTGGAAATCACATGTGATTGCAGTTAGTGATTAGACATTACATAGTTAAAATCCAATTAAATGAGACAGAGAAAAGAAGGTCACAGGGAGGAAGACAGGCTACCCCTTACTTTCTGTGCGGGGAACAGGTTAGATTAATTTCAGATGGCCATATAAATAACCAGAGAAACATAGGTATATCCCCTAAGATAGTAGAGTAATGGAGTGCTTCTACATGAAAAGTAACCAACAGGATAAGGTCCAAAATCAGGGCCTGAACACAATAGTATGTAACACCACCAGCGAGTACATAGCATAATCTCAAATAAAGAGAAAAAGAAAAAAAATCATACAATGGTGGAGATTGGCACCTGAAGGACCTACCTGTGGTATGTATAGCACCCAAGGAGGGGAGTCTGTCAGCCTCACATGTGGACCCGGTCCCGCAACGTATTTCGCAGGTGCTTCAACGGGAGACCGTGACCAGCAGTGTACCAGCGGTGTATAAATAGGGATAAGGGGCGGGAATTAGCTGTGATAATCACCGCTGTGTCCAGACTCAGCTGAGCGCCCTTAACACACCAAGAGCCAGCACTCGATATGACCTCCAGGTTCCAGGAAATCCTCCCGGTGACGTCATACCCAGAAGCCATAGCGCCGAGGCCGGGTTGGAGTGAGCACACTCAGGAGTCTGTGACAGCGCTGAACAGCAATATCCATCTTAACTCCTGGCAACAGTATGGGCAAAGAGCACAATTCATATAAACATGATAGTTTCATGCAAAAGTTGCCAGTAATTAGTGTTAATGATGTCTGGTGCTTGGTAAGCAGACACAATATGATGTTTAAGTGTGAAATTCCTTATATTAGGTCAGTTATACCATGGGCAATCCAGACAGACGCTGAACAGCAGCACTCATCTTAAGTCCTGGCAAAAATAAGGGCAAGGAGCATGAATCATGTTACCATAACAATCTTAAGGGTACCTTACATGCTGCAACATCGCCAGCGATGCGAAACCCCAGACCGCAAGCGCGATCCCCCGGGACCGCACATAGGTCATTTTACGCATGTGCGATTTCGAAAGATTGCACCCGCGATCCAGAACTCCACATCGCCAACGAGATCGCCAGCGACGTCGCAGCATGCAAAGTACCCTCTAGACGGAGAACCACACCAACATCGTAGCACACCCACAAAGTGACACCTATGGTGTCTGACCATTAGTAGTACCATTGCCCTTATTTCTGCCAGGACTTAAGATGAGTGCTGCTGTTCAGCGTCTGTCTGGATTGCCCATGGTATAACTGACCTAATATAAGGAATTTCACACTTAAACAACATATTGTGTCTGCTTACCAAGCACCAGACATCATTAACACTAATTACTGGCAACTTTTGCATGAAACTATCATGTTTATATGAATTGTGCTCTTTGCCCATACTGTTGCCAGGAGTTAAGATGGATATTGCTGTTCAGCGCTGTCACAGACTCCTGAGCGTGCTCACTCCAAGGCTACATGCGCACGCTGCTTCTTTTTGTGTTCACAAACTGCAGCTAAAACTGCAGCCAAAACTGCAGCCAAAACTGCACCTTGTCAGAGAGAGCCTGGAAATGTCACAAAAAATGCATGTAATTTTAGGTGCGTTTTTGCTGCTTTTTTGGTGCATTTTTGGTGCGTTTTTCACACCCTGCGTTTTTGCTGCGTTTTTGTGACAAATGTTGACAAAAACTCAGGAAGAATGAACATGCTGCATTTTATTTGTCACAAACCTTTGACAAATAAAACACTGACAAATAAACTGCAACGTGCGCATGACAAATCTGACTTCTCATAGACTTTGCTGGGAAGTCAAATGTCATAAAGTTCTGACAACAAAACTGCAGCCAAAAAAGCAGCAAAAAAGCAGGAAAAAAAGCAGCGTGCGCATGTAGCCCAACCCGGCCTCGGCGCTATGGCTTCTGGGTATGATGTTGTGACGCCCTGGGCAAGCCAGGGGTCAAAGGTCATCACACCACCACACCCTACATCCCAGTTAGGAACACCAAAGCTACTAAAATCCTTGTTGCCTTCCTCCAGGGGCTGATGTTCACACCAGGGGGTGGGTCAGGCAGATGGCTCCGCCCACCGAGGAGTACACAGCCCTGGAGGCGGGAAGAACCAGGCAGATAGAAGTGGAAGTTCAAAGTAGAAGGAAGTGGTAGAGGAGCTAAGTGAAAGTGAAGTGGTAGTGTAGAAAAGAAGAAAAGGAGCAAAAGTGAGCGTAGAAAGACCTGAAGTTAGTCCAGCTAAGTGCAGGACAGGTCAGCAAGGTCAGCAACAGCGGTGATCGTCTGGAGGGGGACTGCTCGGAGGTTGCTGGAAGGACCGCGGACGGGTAGTGGCCCGGCGGTCTGGAGCAGTATACGAAGGACAGTCAGCACCAGGGCAGGGGCCTCTCGGACCCCGGCAAGGCTAGGAGTCGCCATAATTTGCCGAATCCGTCAGTGAAGGGGACATCGATCCCCCAACAACCAAGTCCCGACTGAAGGCAAAAGTCCAACCATTAAGGAGGAACACCGCCACCGCCAGGGCACCAGTTCCTCAGGGCCAGCGTCTGCGGCAAAGAAGGGCTCCTCCGGCCCATATCCAAGCCAGGGAGCGGGTTACCGGTGGGAACCCATCGCTACCAACACAGAAACACTAGGTGCAGGTCAAAGGGACATCACCGTTACCTACTGGGAGAGCAAGTGCAGCCGTCCGTGGGAACCGTCTTTCCAGCCGTGTGGTTTACCGTAAAACTGTGTCAATGTCTCAGGCTGAGTGAGTACCACAGTGCCGCAAGGCACAGCGCTGCCCCCGCGTCCCTGCGCCCACCAGGCCCTGCACCTTCCACTCCATCACTGGGCCCCGGGATCACCAACCCCTACCCACGGAGGGGCAACACAACACCTGGCTGCTCCGCATCACCACTCCCGGGATCCCCATATTGAGCAGCGGTGGTGCTACAAATCACCACAACCGTGGGTGGCGTCACGGACAATAAACCATCCCCACACCCAACAACCCCCTTTCACTCACAGGCGAGGAGCGCCGCTAGAGTCCCCGGGATCCGTCTCATCGCTCGAGCCACCGAGCAGCAGCAGGCCGCAGCAGCCGCGGCAGCCGGACCCGAGCAGCAGTGGGAGAGCGCGGCGTCCCCTCCTCCGCCCGCGACAATGTCACCGGGAGGATTTCCTGGAACCCGGAGGTCATATCGAGTGCTGGCTCTTGGTGTGTTAAGGGCGCTCAGCTGAGTCTGGACACAGCGGGGATTATCACAACTAATTCCCGCCCCTTATCCCTATTTATACACCGCTGGTACACTGCTGGTCACGGTCTCCCGTTGAAGCACCTGTGAAACATGTGTTGGGTCCACATGCGAGGCTGACAGACTCCCCTCCTTGGGTGCTATACATACCACAGGTAGGTCCTTCAGGTGCCAATCTCCACCATTGTATGATTTTTTTCTTTTTCCCTCTTTTGTTGAGATTATGCTATGTACTCGCTGGTGGTGTTACATACTATTGTGTTCAGGCCCTGATTTGGACCTTATCCTGTTGGTTACTTTTCATGTATAAGCACTCCATTACTCTACTATCTTAGGCTAAGTTCACACATCCGTTGTTTTGCATTAGTCACAATCTGTCGCCTTGGGGAATTACGGTATCCTGCAAAATATTTTGCAGGAATCCAGTTTTTCCCCATAGACTTCTATTAATGACGGATTGCGACTGATGACCTTGCGTTGCATCCGCTGCGTCGCGGTCCGTTGCGGCCCGTCGTTTTGAACCGCCGGGCGGGGAGCAACGCAGAATGTAACATTTTTCGGGCCGTCAAAAGTAACGCACCACGCAGGAATCCGTCGCCATCCGTCAAGCTTGTAATGTATGTCTATGGTGCTGGATTGCGTTGTAATCCGTTTTACAACGGAATCCAGCGCTGGATTCCGTCATGCTCTACTGAGCATGCCCAGCATGTTTGGCACACCCACTGGGCTGTCCCAAACCCAAACGGATCATGACTGATCCGTCAAAAAACGGACGCAGAGCGGATGTAACGGACGCAACGGATCAGTTTTTTTCACAGGATTCCTGTGAAAGGAATCCTGTAAAAAACACATCCGTTGCATCAGTTGACATCTTGAAAATGACTGATCCGTTCCTGACGGATTGAAAACAACGGATGTGTGAACTTAGCCTTAGGGGATATACCTATGTTTCTCTGGTTATTTATATGGCCATCTGGAATTAATCTAACTATCCTGTTCCCCGCACAGAAATTAAGGGGTAGCCTGTCTTCCTCCCTGTGACCTTCTTTTCTCTGTCTCATTTAATTGGATTTTAACTATGTATGTCTAATCACTAACTGCAATAACATGTCTCTGCCCTCTGCCGCAGCTCCCCCAGCTCTGCCCGCTGCCGCAGCTCACCCCGCTGCCGCAGCTCCCCCAGCTATGCCTGCCGCTGCAGCTCTCCCCGCTCTGCCCTCCGCTGCTGTGTGTGTGTGTGTGTGTGTGGGGCACAAGGTCCCCATCAGGGGTGATTGTGTGTGTGTGTGTGGCACAAGGTCCCCATCAGGGGTGATTGTGTGTGTGTGTGTGGCACAAGGTCCCCATCAGGGGTGATATGTGTGTGTGTGTGTGTGTGTGTGTGTGTGGCACAAGGTCCCCATCAGGGCTGGTGTGTGTGTGTGTGGCACAAGGTCCCCATCAGGGGTGATATGTGTGTGTGTGTGTGTGTGGCACAAGGTCCCCATCAGGGGTGATGTGTGTGTGTGTGTGTGTGGCACAAGGTGCTCATCAGGGGTGATTGTGTGTGTGTCACAAGGTCCCCATCAGGGGTGATGTGTGTGTGTGTGTGGCACAAGGTCCCCATCAGGGGTGATGTGTGTGTGTGTGTGTGTGTGTGTGGCACAAGGTCCCCATCAGGGGTGATGTGTGTGTGTGTGTGTGTGTGTGTGTGTGGCACAAGGTCCCCATTAGGTGTGATGTGTGTTTCGCGGGCGTGGAGGAGGATGGTGTCGCTGCGCTCACCCCTACTGCTCGGGTCTGGCCGCTGCTGCTGCTCGGTGGTGGCTCGAGCGGTGGGCTGGATCCCGGGGGTCTCGAGCGGCGCTCCTCGCCCGGCGAGTGAAAAAGGGGTGGTTTGGATTTGGGGGTTGATTGTTCGTGACGCCACCCACGGTTGTGGTGATTTTTGGTGACACCACCGCTGCTCTGGACGGGGATCCCGGGAGTGGTGACAGGGAGCAGCTTTGTTGTTAGTTCTCCCCTCTGTGGGTAGAGGGGTTGGTGGTCCCCGGGGCCTGGTGATGGGGTAGGGATGGATGATGGATGATAGGAGGGTTGCGGGGCCTGGTGAAGTGCAGGGTCGCGGGGGCAGCGCTGTGCCGCACGGCACGGTGGTACTCACTCAGCCTGAGACGATGACCCAGTTCTCGGTAAAACACACGGCTGGAAAGACGGGTCCCACGGACGGCTGCTGTTGCTTTTACCCCGGTTGGTGGACGGTGACTGTCTCTTCCCTGCACCTAAGTTCAGTGTTGGTAGCGATGGGTTCCCACCGGTAACCCGCTCCCCGGCTTGGATATAGACCGGAGGAGCCCCTTTTGCCCGCAGGCGCTGGCCCTGGGAAACGGTTGCCCTTGGCGGTGGCGGTGTCTCCCCTTCTCGGTTGGACGGTTGCCTTCTGTCGGGACTTGACTGTTTGGAGACCCCGGAGGTCCCCTTCACTAACTGATTTGGCAAATTCACGGCGACTCCTAGCCTTGCCGGGATCCGAAAGGCCCCTGCCAATGGTGCTGGCTTCTCCTTGTGTACCGGTCCGGTACCGCCGGGCCACCGCCCGTCCACGGTCCTTACGGCAACTCCGATAGGCCACTCCTGCAGACTGTCACCACCGTCTGCCAACCTTGCTGCTCTGTCCGGGCCACACACCCGGACTCTGTCAGTTGCTCCACTACCACTTCTAACACTCCTCACTCTTTCTCCTCTCAAACTAAACTGACTCCTTTTCCCTCCTCCAGGACTGTGAACTCCTTGGTGGGTGGAGACCAACCGCCTGGCTCCACCCCCTGGTGTGGACATCAGCCCCTGGGAAAGGCAACAAGGGTTTTGTGTGTGGCTTTGATGTGCCTAACCGGGGTGTAGGGTGTGGTGGTGTAGTTACCTGTGGCCCCTGACTTGTCCAGGGCGCCACATGTGTGTGTGGCACAAGGTGCCCATCAGGGGTGATACGTGTGTGTGTGTGTGTGTGTGTGTGTGTGTGTGTGTGGCACAAGGTCCCCATCAGGGGTGATACGTGTGTGTGTGTGGCACAAGGTCCCCATCAGGGGTGATACGTGTGTGTGTGTGTGGCACAAGGTCCCCATCAGGGGTGATGTGTGTACGTGTGTGTGTGTGTGGCACAAGGTCCCCATCAGTGGTGATGTGTGGCACAAGGTCCCCATCAGGGGTGATATGTGTGTGTGTGTGTGTGTGTGCGTGTGGCACAAGGTCCCCATCAGGGGTGATTGTGTGTGTGCGTGTGGCACAAGGTCCCCATCAGGGGTGATTGTGTGTGTGTGTGTGGCATAAGGTCCCCATCAGGGGTGATATGTGTGTGTGTGTGTGTGTGTGTGTGTGTGTGGCACAAGGTCCCCATCAGGGCTGGTGTGTGTGTGTGTGTGTGTGTGTCACAAGGTCCCCATCAGGGGTGATATGTGTGTGTGTGTGTGTGTGTGTGTGTGTGTGTGGCACAAGGTCCCCATCAGGGATGATGTGTGTGTGGCACAAGGTGCCCATCAGGGGTGATTGTGTGTGGCACAAGGTGCCCATCAGGGGTGATTGTGTGTGTGTGTGTGTGTGGCACAAGGTCCCCATCAGGGGTGATGTGTGTGTGTGTGTGAGCGCGCGCGCGCGCCACTGCATGTGAGTACCTGTGTGTGTACCGGTGATACTGTCTGCAGGGTTGTGTATCTAATCCTATCCTGTGTGATACTGTCTGCTGAGCTGTGTATCTAATACTATCCTGTGTGATGTCTGCAAAGCTGTGTATCTAATCCTCTGCTGTGTGATATGGTCTGCTGAGCAGTGTTTCTAATCCTCTCCTGTGTGATACGGTCTGCTGAGCTGTGTATCTAATCCTATGTTTTGTGATACTGTCTGCTGAGCTGTGTATCTAATCCTATCCTGTATGATACTGTATGCTGAGCCGTGTATCTGATCCTATCCTGTGTGATACTCCTGCTGTCCTTGGTGACACTTTAGGCTATGTGTCCACAGGAGAATGTATCTGCGGATTTTTCTGCATCAAAATCTGCAGCTTTCCCGCAAAATCCGCAGGTGTGGATTTGCCGCGGATTTTGCGGTTTGTGTGTCTTTTTTTTCCCCCCAATTTTAAAGGCAAAATCCAGATGAAAATCCGAAACAATAATTGACGTGCTACAGATTTTTCCGCAGGAAAATCCGCACGATTTCCGCTGCTGAAAAATCCGCAGCGTGGACATAGCATTTTCAAAATGCCATAGAAATGGCTGGGGAGTAGCTGTGCTGCAGATTTTCGGAAAATCCGCGGCTTTTCTGCGAGAAATCCGCAGCAAAATCCGCGCATTTTCCGCAGCGTGGGCACATAGCCTTAGACATTTCTGGTCACCAGTAGAATGGCTCTGCAATGTGTCCCTACATGTCATTCTCTGTTATCTGTTGTAAACACTCAGATTAAGAGGGGGGAGGCATGCCATCACACTCAGGAGAGCAGACTCCGCCCACTTTTACTGCAGGCTGTAATGTGAGCTTTTTATATGTAGGATTTCTGTAGGATTTCAGCAGCTGCTCCCCCTAGTGTTTAACAGTGGAAAATATCAAACTGTTTAATGGTTTTTTTATATTTTGCTCAATTAAAAACAAATAATAATATTTAAACAAAGCATTAAAACATTATTACTTTACATTTTTTCAGTTATTGAAATTTTTTTTTTTTTTTTTAAACCAAATTTTTATTTCTTTTCTTGTAATGGTAAAATAGAGTACAGAATGAAAAAAATAAGGGTCAACAAATCAAAATATCTAATAACATAGTCTCTACAATTTATCGATCAAATATTTGTCACGGTCATCAAATTTGCTCCTTCCCCTTCTTCGTCAATGTATATTTCCTTTATTCAGTCTCCGCTACCCCCCTTCAGCATTCCTTGATAACTTGTTACAAACATTACTTGTAAACCCTATCACTCCCACCCCCCCCTCCCTTCTCCATGCGACACAACCCAGAATTTGGCCAACTATACTTTCAGCTCGCACAGGGACCCTGACAGGTCTTCCTTCATGTACCATTCCATAGACACAAATGTTGACATTATTTGTATTGTTTCTTCTCTAGAACATATAACGCTTATGAACTTTCTCCATGTACTGAAAAATTTTGCTGTCATCCTTTCTTTACACCTCTCCACCATCACCTTCTCCAACATGAGCGTTTTTTTCAATTGATTAACAAGTTCTTCTTTTGTTGGTATTTCCTTCACCAGCCACTTCTGAAGAATAGCCCTTTTACTTATCATTGCTATATCATGGAAAAGATTCGGTAACTTGTCTCCCCCTTTCTCTCCCTCCTCCCGATGCTGATAGTGAAATAACCAGACCATTGGATCTAACTCTACATTTCTATTCCAGATTTTCCTCACTACCCCTTGGACTTGTTTCCAAAATCTTTCAATCCTTTCGCACTGCCATATCCCATGATATAGATCTGTTTTTTCCGTACCACAATTTGGATAACACATCATCTTATCTGGATGTCTTGCATTCAGTATATTAAATCCATAGATAGCTCTATGTATGATCCTGAATTGGGTATCTCTTAAGTTCTCATTCACAATCTTCTCTCTCATCAACATCCAACCATTCAAAATCTTCTTGATCTCCCAACTGCTTTGCCCACCCTTCCAACATTCTTCCTGATATGTTAGGGACTAACACTTCTCTCATATTTCCATAAAGACTTGATATATTTGTGGCATGGATGTCCCTATATATGATCGCATCCATCTGATTTGCCTCATATTCATTATTTATGTTGTATAGTTTCTTCATTATCCCTTGTTTCACCTGTTCAAATTGGAGAGTCTGGAATGGGCGCAAGTCATACTTTGCTCTCAACTCCTCATACGTCATCCATCTCCGTTCTGTATCATGCATCAGGTTTTTTAGAGTTCCAATCACTTTTTCCCTCCATTCTTTAACCCCTTAACGACCGCGGGCCGTAAAATTACGTCCTAAATGACATAATCTTACTGCCCGCGGTCCTCCGGCGGCAGCATGCCGCGATCGGCACACATCTCAGCTGATTTTCACAGCTGAGATGTGTGCCTGCTAGGCACGAGCAGAATCGTTATCTGCTCGTGCCGATTAACCCCTTATAATGGCGCTGTCAATACATGACAGCGCCATTATAAGCGCAATCGCGGTAAAGTTTTACTTACCGCCGAAACCGGAAGTCACGTGACGCGATCACGTGACTCCCGATAGTTGCCATGGTAGTACAGGGTCATGTGATGACTCCTGTACTACACATGAATTGGTTTCACTTTCGCTGTGCCCGGAGCACAGCAAAAGAGAAAGACAGCGTATCTGCTGTTTACAGCCTTCCAGCTGTGATCAGCAGATACTGCAGAGCGATCGGAATGCTGATCGCAATAGCCCCCTAGGGGGACTAGTAAAATAAAAAAAAAAAGTAAAAAAATAAGTTTTAAAAAATTTAAAAAAAACAAAAAAACCTAAAAGTTCAAATCACCCCCCATTCGCCCCATTAAAAATTAAAGGGTTAAAAAAATAAAAAATATACACACATTTGGTATCGCCGCGTTCAGAAACGCCCGATCTATCAAAATATAAAATCAATTAATCTGATCAGTAAACGGCGTAGCGGCAAAAAAATTCCAAACGCCAAAACGACTTTTTTTGTCGCCACAACTTTTGCGCAAAATGCAATAAGAGGCGATCAAAACGTAGCATCTGCGCAAAAATGGTACCGTTAAAAACGTCAGCTCGAGACGGAAAAAATAAGCCGTCATTGAGCCTAAGATCCCGAAAAATGAGAACGCTACGGGTCACGGAATATGGCGTAAAATGTGCGCCACTTTTTTCGGACAAACTTCCGATTTTTTTTTAACCCCTTATATAAAAGTAAACCTATACATGTTTGGTGTCTACGAACTCGCACTGACCTGAGGCATCACACCCACACATCAGTTTTACCATATAGTGAACACAGTGAATAAAATATCTCAAAAACCATAGTGCTATCGCACTTTTTTTGCAATTTTTCAGCATTTGGAATTTTTTTTCCATTTTCTAGTACATAATATGGTAAAACTGATGGTTTCATTTAAAAGTACAGCTCGTTCCGCAAAAAATGAGCCCTCACATGACCATATTGACTGAAAAATAAAAAAGTTACGTCTCTCAGAAAAAGAATGGCGAAAAAAAAAAACGGAAAGCGAAAAATCGGCCGGTCGTGAAAGGGTTAAAGAGATAATTTTCCCTTCCCTGTGGAAAGTCAGGACAAGCCCATATATTAAGGAATTTGGAGATGTTCCAGGCTAACCCGAACTTTTTCCTAACCGCCTTCCAAGTCATCACTGTGTCTCTACAAATCAGTGAGTGTTTAATGTTGGGCGGCAAATTTGGAATGGAGGTATGTAGGATTGAACTCAGGTCCCAAGGTTTACAAAATACAGCCTCTATATCCCAGTCAGAATACCTACTTGTTCGTCTAATCCAATCAACTACATGTCTTAAGATACAGGCCAAATTGTACCCCCTGATGTTAGGTAGTCTTAAGGCCCCGTCACACTAAGCAACATCGCTAGCAACATCGCTGGTAACGAACAACTTTTGTGACGTTGCTAGCGATGTTGCTGTGTGTGACATCCAGCAACAACCTGGCCCCTGCTGTGAGGTCGTTGGTTGTTGCTGAATGTCCTGGGCCATTTTTTAGTTGTTGCTGTCCTGCTGTGAAGCACAGATCGCTGTGTGTGACAGCGAGACAGCAACAACTAATGTGCAGTGAGCAGGGAGCCAGCTTCTGCTGAGGCTGGTAACTAATGTAAACATCGGGTAACCAAGAAGCCCTGTCCTTGGTTACCCGATATTTACCTTTGATACCAGCCTCCTCCGCTCTCACTGCCTGTGCTGCCGGCTCCAGCTCTGTGCACATGTAGCTGCAGCACACATCAGGTAATTAACCCAATGTGTGCTGTAACTAGGAGAGCAAGGAGCCAGCACTAAGCAGTGTGCGCTGCTCCCTGCTCTGTGCACATTTAGCTGCAGCACACATCAGGCAATTAACCCGATGTGTGCTGTAACTAGGAGAGCAAGGAGCCAGCGCTAAGCATTGTGCGCTGCTCCCTGCTCTGTGCACATTTAGCTGCAGCACACATCGGGTTAATTAACCTGATGTGTGCTGTAACTAGGAGACTGGGGGCTGGTCACTGGTTGCTGGTGAGCTCACCAGCAACTCGTGTAGCCACGCTCCAGCGATCCCTGCCAGGTCAGGTTGCTGGTGGGATCGCTGGAGCGTCGCAGTGTGACAGCTCACCAGCAACCTCCTAGCAACTTACCAGCGATCCCTATCGTTGTTGGGATCGCTGGTAAGTTGCTTAGTGTGACTGGACCTTTATCCCTCCATTTTCCGTTGATAACATTAGCTTTTTGGCACTAATCCTCGGCCTATATCCCTTCCACAAAAAATGTGAGAACACTTTTGTCAATCTGTTCACATCCGAGTGTTTAAGAAGCAATGGGATTGTCTGCATTGGATAGAGAAGCTTGGAAAAGCTCATCATTTTTATTAGATGATTTATTCCCAGAAGAGTCAACGGCAAATTTGCCCAACCTTGCAGTTCACGTTCAATTTTCTCGATCAAAGGGGAATAATTTAATGAATATATGGTCTTAGTATCCCTCCCAACCTGTACTCCCAAGTATTTAATTGTATTTCTAGCTATTGGAATGTCACATAATGCACCCCTCTCCCCTTCCGCTCTCTTTTCGTCCAAGAAGAGAATTTCACATTTGTTTTAGTTAAGTCTAAACCCTGCTAACCTCCCAAACTCCTCAATTTGTTCTATGACTCTACTCAATTGCGTTTTAGGTTTGCTCATGAACAGGATTATATCATCAGCAAACAAGGCTGAGTGCAATGACTTCCTCCCTACCTTGATCCCTTCAAACCACCCCCCCTCATTCAAACGTCTAGCCAGTGGTTCAATAGCCAAGTTAAACAATAGTGGTGACATCGGGCATCCTTGCCTGGTTCCCTTCATCAAAGGAAATGTTTTTGACAGAAATCCCGGGGTACTCACTCTTGCCTGAGGATTTGCATACAGGACCTTCACAAAATTCCTAAAAGCTCTGTGTAAGCCCAGGTGATCTAACACCTGTTCCAACCATGACCACCTCATATTGTCAAAGGCTTTCTCCGCGTCCAAGGTGATCAAGGCTGGATTCCCCTCCCCCCCTTCTCTCCTCTGTTTTACTACATCAATTGCTAGCATTACTTTCCTAATGTTTGTCACCACTGAACGTCCTTTAACAAAGCCAGCCTGGGGGAGATCTATAATCTCTGGCAATACTGCCGCTAACCTATTTGCCATCAACTTCGCTAACATTTTTAGGTCTTGATTAATCAGCGAGATGGGCCTATAACTAGATGGGTCTTCTAAATTCTTTCCTCCTTTAGGAATGAGCTTTATATAGGCTGTATTAAGTGTACCCGATATTCTTTCCCCGTCCATTATCTTATTAAATAACTGTCAGTATAGGTGAAATTTGATCCCTCATAATTTTGAAAAAACTGCCACTAAAGCCATCTGGTCCCGGGGCCTTTGTCGTTTTTAACTCTCCTATAACCTGTAGCACCTCCTCCTCTGTCACATCTTTATTCAGAGCCTGTAAATTTTGCTCCATGAGCGTAGGCATTTTTGTTCCTTTTAACCACTCATTTCCTTCTCTCCTATTATCTAACCCCTCCTCTTTATATAAACCTGCATAGAAGTCACCAAGAATGTTGTTTATCTCTTTGGTATCTGTCGTTTTACTCCCCACAGCGTTTCTCAGTGTCATAATATGTGTCATCGGTCGTCGTCCCCTTGCCAGATTTGCCAATAACTTCCCTGCCTTGTTCCCGAAATGATTCAACTCTGCCTCTTGTTGTGTCCTGTACATACCTTCTTTCCTGTCTACCCAGTTCTCAAAATTGCCCTTCGCCTCCACCCACTTTGCTTTTGTCACCCTTGATGGTTTTTCTAAGAAGTCAGTATATGCTTCCCTGACTGCCCGGCTAGCCTCCTGAAACTTTACTTGTGCCTGTCGTTTCGCCTTTGTCGTATATCCTATCACTTTTCCTCTCAAAACTGCCTTAGCCGTCTCCCAATACAATAATGTTTCCCCACTGTGCTCCTGATTCGTCAATGTATAATCCACCCACCATTCTCTCAGTATTCTATGGAAGTTCTCGTCCAAAGTCAAGAATGAGGGGAAGCACCATATATAATCCTGTCCTCTCTGAACTTTGTCAGCTATACTGACTACCACTGGGCTATGATCTGATATTACCATAGTCTCTATAACTATCTCTTCTACCCTCTGCAATAAATTCTCACTTGTCAGCCAAAGGTCAATCCTTGACCAAGAGTCGTGTGGGTGGGAATAGTGTGTAAATTCTCTCTTGCGGGTGATATAATCTCCAGCAATCCTGTAGTGTAGTTGTATTTAACAATGCTCTCAGCGACCCCTCCGTGTTCCTCCCCTGCTTCCCCTGACTCCTCCTGTCTTTTTCCTGAGAAACCACTGTATTGAAGTCTCCCCCCACCAATTTACATATATCCCCATCCAGCAAAATCTTATTAGCTATATTTTAAAAAAAAAAAAACCTTTGTTCCGTATTGGGTGCATATACAGTTAGGTCCAGAAATATTTGGACAGTGACACAATTTTCGCGAGTTGGGCTCTGCATGCCACCACATTGGATTTAAAATGAAACCTCTACAACAGAATTCAAGTGCAGATTGTAACGTTTAATTTGAAGGTTTGAACAAAAATATCTGATAGAAATTGTAGGAATTGTACACATTTCTTTACAAACACTCCACATTTTAGGAGGTCAAAAGTAATTGGACAAATAAACCAAACCCAAACAAAATATTTTTATTTTCAATATTTTGTTGTGAATCCTTTGGAGGCAATCACTGCCTTAAGTCTGGAACCCATGGACATCACCAAACGCTGGGTTTCCTCCTTCTTAATGCTTTGCCAGGCCTTTACAGCTGCAGCCTTCAGGTCTTGCTTGTTTGTGGGTCTTTCCGTCTTAAGTCTGGATTTGAGCAAGTGAAATGCATGCTCAATTGGGTTAAGATCTGGTGATTGACTTGGCCATTGCAGAATGTTCCACTTTTTTGCACTCATGAACTCCTGGGTAGCTATAGCTGTATGCTTGGGGTCATTGTCCATCTGTACTATGAAGCGCCGTCCGATCAACTTTGCGGCATTTGGCTGAATCTGGGCTGAAAGTATATGCCGGTACACTTCAGAATTCATCCGGCTACTCTTGTCTGCTGTTATGCCATCAATAAACACAAGTGACCCAGTGCCATTGAAAGCCATGCATGCCCATGCCATCACGTTGCCTCCACCATGTTTTACAGAGATGTGGTGTGCCTTGGATCATGTGCCGTTCCCTTTCTTCTCCAAACTTTTTTCTCCCCATCATTCTGGTACAGGTTGATTTTTGTCTCATCTGTCCATAGAATACTTTTCCAGAACTGAGCTGGCTTCATGAGGTGTTTTTCAGCAAATATAACTCTGGCCTGTCTATTTTTGGAATTGATGAATGGTTTGCATCTAGATGTGAACCCTTTGTATTTACTTTCATGGAGTCTTCTCTTTACTGTTGACTTAGAGACAGATACACCTACTTCACTGAGAGTGTTCTGGACTTCAGTTGATGTTGTGAAAGTATGCGGCGATCATCCACCACTGTTGTCATCCGTGGACGCCCAGGCCTTTTTGAGTGCCCAAGCTCACCAGTCAATTCCTTTTTTCTCAGAATGTACCCGACTGTTGATTTTGCTACTCCAAGCATGTCTGCTATCTCTCTGATGGATTTTTTCTTTTTTTTCAGCATCAGGATGTTCTGCTTCACCTCATTTGAGAGTTCCTTAGACCGCATGTTGTCTGGTCACAGCAACAGCTTCCAAATGCAAAACCACACACCTGTAATCAACCCCAGATCTTTTAACTACTTCATTGATTACAGGTTAACGAGGGAGACGCCTTCAGAGTTAATTGCAGCCCTTAGAGTCCCTTGTCCAATTACTTTTGGTCCCTTTAAAAAGAGGAGGCTATGCATTACAGAGCTATGATTCCTAAACCGTTTCTCCGATTTGGATGTGAAAACTCTCATATTGCAGCTGGGAGTGTGCACTTTCAGCCCATATTATATATATAATTGTATTTCTGAACATGTTTTTGTAAACAGCTAAAATAACAAAACTTGTGTCACTGTCCAAATATTTCTGGACCTAACTGTATATTGTGGATACTAAAAGTGCCTTGAGTACCTGAAATCTTTATATGTATGTATCTTCCTTCTTCATCTGAATCTTGTGTTTCCCCCTCGTGTGCAAAGTTTTTATTGATCAAAATAAGAACCCCCTGCTTTCCTACCTTTTGAGGGCGACCCATATACCCTTCCCACCCACATCTTGTTCATACGGAAGAACTCATCCTTTTTCAAGTGCGTCTCCTGTAATAAAGCAATATCAACCTTAAGCTTCTTGAGATGACGTAGTATCATATTTCGTTTGTGCGGTGATCTGAGTCCCTTAACATTCCACGTAATGAGCTTAACCATAATTCCCAAAATCAACAGTTCCTTTTTCAGGCCGTGTCGCATGGATTCCCCAACTCTCTTCCCCTCCCCCAACTGTATATAACCCCTCCCATCCCCAACTTTACAAATACAATTAACGTCTTCCATTTTTTCTGAGATGATTGAGACTCCTTTCAAACCCCTGCTTCAAGTCAAGCTCTCCATGAAGCCACCCCACTAAGTCACCTCTCCCCCTCTATTGGCTATTAACTCCTTGTCCCTAAACAGCCTTTATAAATTTATCAAGCTCCTAAAACCGTCATTAAGTGAAGAAAAAGAGAGAGAGAGAAAAAAAAAAAAGCATTAGTAGATGATAAAAGGGAAAAAGTGATAAGCATGAAAAAGCGAGAGAGAAAAAGGGAGCGAAAGAAAGAGAGGAGAAGAAAGAGAGAAGGAGGTAGGTGAGACTTTAGAGAGTTAAGGCACATTTGTCACCATACGGCTCCATTCAGCAGTCCCAAATTAAGTCCTTGTCTTGCCTGCTTGTTCATGAGCTGCTGCCTCTTCCTCTTCTTTTCCCAGCTGAAGTCGCCATCTGTCGCTTTTTCTTTGGACTGGCTGGTCTGGATCTCGGATGACTCCACTCTGGCTCATTGTCGGATCTAACTGCAGATGTTATGTTTGCAGGATCTGCATGTTTTGGATCAGTGAAAGTCCCTTCTTTTCCATTCCTTTCCTGTCGCCGTGTTCTCCCCTCCTGTAGTATCTCTCACTCCGCCTCTGAAGGATCCCAAAAAGTCTTTGTGACCCCATCTGCTCCTTTTACTCTTAGTATTGCTGGGTATAAAAGCTGAAACTTAATGTTTTTGTGATAGAGGGCAGTGCAGATCTGGCTAAATGCTTTTCTTTTTCGTGTGACTTCTGCCGAATAGTCGCCAAATAATAGAATCTTGTGTCCCTGAATACATAGTGCCTGTTTCCTATTCCTGAAGGCCCGTAGAATTTTTCTTCTTTATCTTTGTATTCCAGGTATTTTATAATAACCTGTCTTGCTCTGGACATTTCACCTTGCCTGGAGGTATTATCATTGTTACTGTGGCCATCTCTTTGCTCCCTTATGGGTCCCACTCTGTGCGCTCTTTCTACACGGCAGCTATGTGGTAAGCCTAAAGCCTGGGGTAATTCTTTTTCACAGATTGAGTACAAATATATTGTTGTCACTGTCTCAGGCAGACCCACCAGCCTTAAATTATTCCTTCTAGATCTGTTTTCCAGATCTTCTATTTTATCCTTCATAAGCTGAGCATTAGTGTTTAGCTCCTTATATCTGCCCTCCAATCTTGTCAGATTCTCTTCAGCATCAGAAACTCTTTGCTCTACCTCTGTCAGTCTCATATTATGGTGCTCCACATCCTCCTGCTTCACAGCCAAAGCCTTCTTCACTGAGGCTGCAATTGCCTCTCTGATTTCTGCTGTCAGATGATCTGCCACTTCTTTTGCTAGCCTTTTGTAATCAATCTCATATCTTTCCCCCAAGCCCAATGTCTCTGTACCACTCTGCATACTCTGAATACTTCTGTTATCTTAGCCTCCTGCACATTGTTGTTCCTCTCCCTCCTCCCCCGCCTTCCTCCTCACTGTCGGTGCCATGTTATATCCACTCACCCCCTCCTCCCTCTGCTCTGCTCTGGGCTTGAATGGTGTTCCTCCACTTCTGAGGAGATAACGATCCATGCACTGACAGCTGGTAATTCAGTGCAGCCTCTCTATGTTGGTCTGGGGTGCTGTTTGCTTCTGCAGATCCCTGTATATTGCAGGGGCTGTATGGAGCTGCTCCTTCTCCCTCCTCACATCTCAGCGCAGGAACAGGAAGTCCGAAATTTATTTATTTATTTTTTTTGACGATACCTTCCCTTTAAGGAGGAGGGTGCCATCATTTCTGTCCAGGCCTGTTTCATGAGTTTTTATTTTTTTAAACAATTCTGTGTAAGCAGAAAAGCAGCAACGTCTGACTTTCATTTGTTCATTTTCATCGATTTTTTTTATTTATTACTTTTGCCAGATTTAAGTTATTTCTGTGACCATTGTGGTTTTTTTTTTTTTTATTAAACGAGGGGTACCAACAATTTTGACCACGTGTGTATACTACAACAAAGAAATGTTTTTGAATGAAATTAGGAATCAAGAAGCCAGAACTGTGTTTTGCAGTATAACACATCTTGATTTTTCTTTTCAGATGTGCCGCCAATCAGTGTGCATGAAATATGGTTTAGAGCAATGTGATTGTGATACCCAATCCCTGTATAGAAAATGCCATCTGTGCTGTCAAAGACCAGGTAGGAACAAACATATTGCAAGAATCGATATGAATGGGCTACTATAAAGTGTATCAAATTTTGGAATCTTTGCAAAAATGTGATTTTTTTTTTTTTTCTTTTGTCAATAGGATTAAAATAATAATTATTAGTTTTAAACATTTAGACCTTTTTGTATTTTAGTATTGAACATAATAGCATAGTTATTTGTCAGACGTTTTAGTGTTTTACTGGGTGCTAAGAATTACACTTTTGGAATGAATGGGCAAAAATACGTGATTGGGTGATTTTCACCTTTCACTCTCTAATTTTCTTGCCTCTCCAGGAGATGATGAAAGATGAGATGTTTTCTGGCTTATGAAAAGTGTATAGGCAATAGCAACCTGAGTGAGTCTGTATACAGGTCATATGGCTGCTATGGACCCTATGACCTATGGTAAAATGTTTCACAGCTGAATAAAGCTTATCTTATCAAAGGAATTATGCAAAACTACAATGTTTTCCAAAAATATTATAACTGTTTTAAGCTGGTGTCACACACAACGACAACGACGTCGCTGCAACGTCACCATATTCTGTGACGTTGCAGCGACCTCAACAGCGACGTCGCTGTGTGTGACACATAACAACGATCAGACCCCTGCTGCGAAATCGTTGCTCGCTCCTGAATGCTCGAAGTCATTTTTTGATCGCTGCTATCCCGCTGCGCCATGCTGATAAGCTGATAATCCTTGTGTTTGACACCGCAGCAGCGACGCTACGCTACGTCTGAAACCACACAACGACCGTCGACGTCGCTATGATCGCTGCTCCGTCGCTGCTTTTTCTAACATGTTTGACAGCTTACTAACGATCATCTATGGTCGCTGCTACGTCACAGAATATGGTGACGTTGCAGCGACGTCGTTGTCGTCGTCGTTATGTGTGACCCCAGCTTTAGAAACTGAGGTTAAGTGCTTTGTCGTTCATTAGATACACTCTCTGTACAAGTATTAAGGGGGCTTTACACGCTATGACATCGCTAATGCGAACTCGTTGGGGTCACGGAATTGGTGACGCACATCCGGCCGCATTAGCGATGCCGTTGCGTGTGACACCGATGAGCGATTTTTGCATCGTTGCAAAAACGTGCAAAATTGCTCATCGGTGACATGGGGGTCCATTCTCAAAAATTGTTACTGCAGCAGTAACGAAGTTGTTCCTCGTTCCTGCGGCAGCACACATCGCTCCGTATGACGCCGCAGGAACGAGGAAGCTCCCCTACCTGTCTCCCGGCCACAATGCGGAAGGAAGGAGGTGGGCGGGATGTTACGTCCCGCTCATCTCCGCCCCTCTGCTGCTATTGGGCGGCGGTTCAGTGACGCTGCTGTGACGTCGCTGTGACGCCGCACGGACCACCCCCTTAGAAAGGAGGCGGTTCACCGGTCACAGCGACGTCGTTAGACAGGTAAGTATGTGTGACTGCTCTGGGCGATGTTGTGCGCCACGGGCAGCGATTTGCCCGTGTTGCACAACAGATGGAGGCGGGTACCCACACTAGCGATATCGGTACCGATATCGCAGTGTGTAAAGCCCGCTTTAGACAAGTGAGTATTTTGATCATGTGTCATCAATCATTTCTATGCAGATTTTGCAACTCTTAGCTGTGTAAACGTGAATGCTTAATGAATAAAGCATATCAGGTGTTGTTAATTTGTGTAATGAGAGAGGATTTGTCCTAAGGATATCAGCACCTTTTATCAGGGTGTGCAGAATTATTAGGCAACATGGTTAACTCAGGGGAAAAAAAGCCAAAAAAGAGTTAACTGACTAAGAAAACATTAAATGTTTTACAGAAGGATGCATCTCTCTTCAAATTGCTAAGACATTGGGGTGTCATCACAGAACCATCAAATGTTTTGTAACAAATAATCAACAGGTTTGCAAAAAACAAAGCCATAGATTTGAGAAGAATCAAACGTGAAACGACCAGGAAACCATTATCCTCCAGTGCTGTCCTATTCCAGAGCTGCAACCTCCATGGAGTGCCCAGAAGTACCAGGTGTTCAATGCTCAAAGATATGGCCAAGGTAAGGAAGCCCAACTACCACTACACAAGACACAGAAATCGAAACGTCAAGACTGGGACAGATTTTTCAAATATTTTATGGACCGATATGATGAGAATGACCCGTGGCTGGATCAGATGGCCATTTTAACTCACACCAGCAAGTTGGAGGTGGAGTACTGCTATGAGCTGGTATTAATAAAGATAACCTAGATGAACCTTTTTGGGTTGAAGATGGACTCAAAATAAATTCTCAAACCTACTGCGAGATTTTAGAAAACATTTTTGTCAAGCAGAGGTACAGCAAAATGTCTGCATCCTTCAAGAAAACCATGATTTTATGACGTCTCCAATGTTGGCTAGTCAATAAATGCCTTAAAGGGGTTGCACCACGAATAAAGTTAATTTTAATCAATAGATCTTGGAATAATAACAATTTCCACAATTGGATGTTATATAAAATGTTCCTATGCGGAAATAATCTTATATACAGTCCCTGACAACAGTTCTGTCGCTTATCCATGTTATGTAAATATAAGCTTAGAACCTGACTTTAAATTCATCCATTAGTTTCATAAATTACTCTTTTGAAAGCTGAAACCCTCCCAAATTTGGTTTAGGTTATGAAAATAAAGTTGCTGCAAAGCTGAAATATTGATCATTTAATGAACACAGAAAGGTCAGATTTTGGCAAGACAAAAGTTTTGTCGCCCACAGAAGGTAATGTGAAATGCAAACAAATAATTAACTTCTAATACAAAGATATGTTGCTTAACATTGGTGAATGAAGTTGTGGTGCTATTAGAGCCATATTTAATATTTTGTGTGACTTCCATGAGCTTGAAGGACTGCATCCATGCGGTTCAACAATGATTCATACAATTTATTGATGAAGTCATCAGGAATAGCAAAGAATACAGTCTTGCATGCCTCCCAGAGTTCATCTAGATTCCTTGGTTTTGTCTTCCAACCTTCCTCTTTCATCCTACCCCAAACGTGCTCAATAATGTTCATGTCTGGTGAGTAGGCTGGCCAGCCCTTGAGCACCTTGATCTTCTTTGCCAGGAGGAATTTTGTTGTAGAGATGGATGTATGAGATGGAGCACCATCCTGATGCAGAATTTGACCCCTTTTATGATTGGGAATGTAAGAGGTAGCTAATACTTCTTGATATTTTAGGCTATTGAGATTGCATTCCACCTTGTAAATGTTTTGCACACCTCCATACTGAATGTAACCCCAGACCATGATCTTTCCACCACCAAACGTAACTGTTTTCTGGATCCAATCGGGCTCCAGTAGGTCTCCTGCAGTATTTACAGCGGCTGTGGTATAATCCAACTGAAGATTCATCAGAGAAATCCACCTTCTGCCACTTTTTCAGCGTCCATCTGTTTAGCAGGCTGTTGGACTTAGCAAATGCTACACGTTTTTTTAGTTGCCTTTTGTTTAGTGCTGGCTATTGGGCACTGATTCGACTATGGAGGCTATTTTGAGACAGATCCTACAAACTGTTCTAGTTGACACAGGGACTTGAGGTGACCAGGCCTTTTGGAGTTCTGCTGCAGTGGAAGAGGGGCTGGCTTTGGATTTTCTAACCAACAAATGTTCCTCCTGAGCTTGCGGGGTCTGCCGGACCTGGGCTTGTCAAAAACATCTCCAGTCTCTTCAAATCTTTTTTTAATTCTTTGTACTTGATGCTGAGACACATTAAAGGTGCTAACCACCTCTGCAGTGGATCTGGTCTTCAGCCTCTTGATAATCAAGGCTTTGGTCGCAGGGTGGATTTTTGGCATGTTGTCAGAGGTCAAGTTTCAGTTCAACTGAAGGTTTTGGGTGCTAGGTTTCTTTTTATACACACCCACTAATTAACCGATCATTTAGGGAGCACAGGGGAGGATGTAAACTAGGATTGGGTGCATTATATGACAAGGTGGCAAAACTTTTGTCTTGCCAAAATCTGACTTTCCTGTGTTCATTAAATGATCAATATTTCAGCTTTGCAGCAACTTTATTTTCATAACCTAAACCAAATTTGGGAGGGTTTCAGCTTTCAAAAGAGTAATTTATGAAACCAATGGATGAATTTAAAGTCAGGTTATAAGCTTTCATTTACATAACATGGATAAGCGACAGAACTTCTGTCAGGGGCTGTATGTGTCCCTGCTATGTACTGTGTAATGGCTGCGTCTGACTGTACAGGGACATGGTCTGGTTACACCACAGCTCCTGGGCAGGGGAAGCCATCCACAACCTGTCTCCTCCCTACATTTCTGACCTAGTCTCCCGGTACTTACCTGCATGTAACCTTCGATCCTCACAAGATCTCCTTCTCTACTCCCCTCTCTTCTCCTCTTCCCACCATCGCATCCAAGATTTCTCCCGTGCCTCCCACATACTCTGGAATGCTCTGCCTCAGCATATCAGACTCTCGCCTACCTTGACAAGCTTCAAAAGGAACCTGAAGACCAACCTCTTCCAACAAGCCTACAACCTGCCGTAACCCTCAGTCTCATACAGCGCAACCCTAACCTACGGTATCCTCACCTATCCCTTGTAGACTGTGAGCCTTCGCCGGCAGGGACCTCTATCCTCCTGTACCTGTCTGTGTCTTGTATTGTTTATGATTATTGGACTTGTCCCTATTACGTATCCCCCTTTCACATGTAAAGCGTCATGGAATTTTTGGTGCTATAATAATAAATAATAATAGATTATCTCAACACAGGAGATGTGGTATGATCAGACCTGTCTCTGTATGGTCAGACACGGCCATTACACAGTACATAGCGGGGGCACATATATAACATTATCTCAGCACGGGAGATATGGTATGATGAGACCAGATCTCTGTACAGTCACACGGCCATTACATAGTACATGGCAGGGGCACCTATATAAGATTCTCAGCACAGGAGATGTGATATGATCAAACCATGTCCCTGTACAGTCAGACACGGCCATTGCACAGTACATAGCATAGGCACATATAAAAGATTATCTCAGCACAGAAGATGTGGTATGATCAGACCATATCCTTGTACATATAATAATTAGAAAGACAGGGGTTAATCTTCAAAAGAAAAGATTTTTATTACATCCAAACCATAGACAGCAACGTTTCACCCTACAATAGGGAAAATGGGTACAGTCAGACACGGCCATTATACAGCACATAGCAGGGGCACATGTATAAGATTATCTCAGCACAGGAAAAAGTTATATACATCCAATTGTGAAAATTATTATTACTTAAAGATCTGTTGATTTAAAATAAACTCTAAAATTATTATTATTTATTATTATAGCGCCATCAATTCCATGGCGCTTTACATGTGAAAGGGGTATATATAATAGGGACAAGTACAATAATCATAAACCGTACAAGACACAGACAGGTACAGGAGGAGAGAGGTCCCTGCCCGTGAGGGCTCACAGTCTACAAGGGATAGATGAGGATACAGTAGGTTAAGGTAGAGCTGATTGTGCTGCGCTGTATCAGACTGAGTGTTACGGCAGGTTGTAGGCTTGTCGGAAGAGGTGGGTATTCAGGTTCCTTTTGAAGCTTGGCAAGGTAGGCGAGAGTCTGATGTGTTGTGGCAGAGCATTCCAGAGTATGGGGGAGGCACGGGCAAAATATTGGATGCGATGGTGGGAAGAGGAGATGAGAGGGGAGTAGAGAAGGAGATCTTGTGAGGATCGGAGGTTACGTGTAGGTAAGTACCGGGAGACTAGGTCATAGATGTAGGGAGGAGACAGGTTGTGGATGGCTTTGTATGTCATGGTTAGTGTTTTGAACTGGAGTCGTTGGGCAATGGGAAGCCAGTGAAGGGATTGTCAGAGCGGAGAGGTCGGGGAGTAGCGGGGGGACAGGTGGATTAGCCGGGCAGCATAGTTTAAAATAGATTGTAGGGGTGCCAGACTGTTAGAAGGGAGGCCACAGAGCAGGAAGTTGCAATAATCCAGACGGGAGGTAATAAGGGCATGTATTAGTGTTTTTGCAGCTTCTTGGGAAAGGAATGTACGGATCCGGGAAATATTTTTGAGTTGGAGGTGGCAGGAGGTGAAAAGGAAGCAAAACCTAAAAAGATCCCAGTGATCAATTGTACCAATATAAGAGGTAAAAAGGAAGACCACTGGTATAGAAGAGACCAGAGACAAATATATAGTGAAATACACAATGATTTTAATAATAAAGTGAGTGTGACAAAAGGACAAACGGTACAGGCAAGAGAGTGTTAAAATGCCAGACACAAAAGATGCACAAACTACACCAGCAGTTGGTAAGCCAGCCACAAAACACGTAAATCAGTGTATGACAGGCAAAATAGCCAGAAAAAACAGGGAGAAGCAAATACATCAGAGGGTGGATTCCCTATATGAAGCTCACCCTTTAGAGTAATATCAGGAGCCTGTCATATCATAAGGTGGTAATATATTTACCTTGAGACATATTAGGGCTGTTTGGTAGGCAAGCTGGTGGTGGTGGGCGGGGCCTCGACGCGCGTTTCACCGGGCGTGGCTTCGTCAGGAGGCTGACCATCGTGTATAGCATGTGGGTTTATATAATGAATAGCAGGGATCACAGGCAAATCGGCGCGCTCCACGTCATGTTGCCCCGCCTTCCAGGGCAGGGGCCGCCGGGCACCACGTGGAAGAATAGAGGGAGGACGTGCGTCATCCCTTCATTCGTCACAGGAGTACCCGGAAGTCCCCACCACGGAAGGCACAGGCAGCGCATGCGCGCGTCGCGTCTGTGCACTGAATAACATCTACCTGGGTGTGACGTGGGGTGGGGGCGGTTAAAGAGGAAGAGAGACAACCGGACGTAAGTGTCACGGAGTTCAAGCATAAGAATCCTCCTATCACAGGAGACGCTGATCGCGCATGCGCGCGTCGCGTCTGTGCACTGAATGACATCCACCTGGGTATGACGTAGGGTGGGAGCGGTTAGGAAGGGGGAAGAACAACCGGACATAAATGTCACGGAGTATAAACATGAAAATCCTCCTATCGCAGGAGACGCTGATCGCGCATGTGCGCGTCGCGTCAGTCCTGGGTACAGCCAACCAGGCAAACACAGAGGAGTGTCATATGACAGATTAATTACATCACAGAATTTCTAAGGCCGGAATCCCCCATGTCAGAAGGCACAGAAGCGCATGCGTACATCGCATCAAAAATCCCCCAGCAGCCAAAAGGTGAAAAACATCATGGTATATCCCGGAGTCGGGATCCAAGAATCTGCCTGTTAACCCAGACACCCGCATATCCCAGGAGTGTAAACGAGGGACCGTTTAAGGGGCAATAGACATTAACCTAGATAAGGTAATGGGGCAGAAATTAAAGAAGTCAGTCTCTCCCTAGCCCAGAAAGAGTATAAAAATTCATAATAACTAGACAATGACAATTAACATTCATCTCATCAGGGCAAGAAGGATGGTAAAACATACATGGGATGAGGAGGAGGGAAAGGGGGGGGGGGGGGAAGAGGGGGGGGGGGGAAGGGAAGAGGGGGGGGGGAGGGGGGAAATCAGGGGGGGGCCTGGGACATGTAGCATAAACATATGCAAATAAGACATAGATTAAGAGATGTCAACGGCAATCTTCAGAGGTCCAAGTCGCTTCAATCCGCTCAAGTATGTATTCAGTCGTCTGAGGGGACGCACACAACGACATGGAGCAATTCGATCAGTATATACCTGGATAGAGGATCCCTAGAAATATAAACCACATAAATTAAAATCAAGTTAAAAAACATACAAGGATGGCCAAGGGGCCCAATTAAAATTCGCGCAACTTATTACAAAAAAGATTTGAAGCTAATCGCCTCGTTCAAGCCCAAGGGGGTGACAGTGTCCAAGGTGACCATCCACCTCGTCTCTTTTTGTAGGAGTCTCTTTGTCATGTCACCTCCCCTAGTGCCCATATACACGTGATCAATTCCACGTATACATAGGCCACGAGGGTTACTGGAGTGGTGGAAGAAAAAATGTTTGGGAATGGTTTTTAATTTTTCTGGTTCAAGAGATTGGGCAGCATTTCGGATGTCTCTGACATGCTCCTGTGAGCGAACTCTCAGACTGCGTGTAGTCATGCCAATGTAAATCAGCCCACACGGGCATGTGGCATGGTAGACGACTGCCTCCGTGTTACAATTGATGAAATGTACTATGCGGAACTGCTTGTCACCACGGGAGTTAGTGAAATCAAATCGCTTGGGGATGAATTGGCAGGCAGAACACGAGCCACATGGAAAGGAACCCCAGGGGGGGCCACGACTGCCAAATATGAATTTACTCCTAGGAGGAATATAGTGGCTCCTAGTGAGTAAATCCCTTAGGTTACGTGACTTGCGCCAAGTTTGGATGTGTGGCTTGAAAGAGAGATCAGAGTCTAGGATTACTCCCAGGCAGCGAGCGCATGGCACTGGGGAAAGTGAGCAGCCATTGACATTGATGGATATGTCAGATAGGGGAGTTGAGTGAGGAGGAGGAAAGACAATGAATTCTGTTTTGTCCATGTTCAGTTTTAGGAATCGAGCAGAGAAAAAGGATGAAATAGCAGACAGACATTGTGGGATTCTGGTTAGTAGGGAGGTGATGTCAGGTCCAGAGAGGTAGATCTGCGTATCATCAGCATAGAGATGATACTGAAAGCCATGGGACTCTGAGCTGTCCCAGGCTGAAGGTGTAAATGGAGAACAGCAGGGGTCCAAGAACTGAACCTTGGGGGACCCCGACAGATATGGGTGAGATGAGGAAGTGGTGTGAGAGTGGGAGACTGTGAAAGTTCGGTTGGATAAGTATGAGGAGATCCAAGATAGCGCCAAGTCTGTGATGCCCAGAGATGAGAGAATTTGTAATAGAAGAGAGTGGTCTACTGTGTCAAAGGCAGAGGACAGGTCCAGGAGGAGGAGGACAGAGTAGTGTCACTTGGCTTTTGCGGATAGTAGGTCGTTAGCGACTTTGGTCAGGGCAGTTTCAGTGGAATGATGGGGTCGGAAGCCAGATTGTAACTGATCAAAGAGAGAGCAGGAAAATGAACTTTAAAGATCTAAAAATAATGACATTGCCACTTCCTCACCTGACCTAAATCCTATTGAGAATTTGTGGGCCTTTCTTAAACTGGAGATTTATCGTGAAGGAAAACTATACACCTCTCTGATCAGTTTCTAGGAGGCTGTGGTTAGTGCTGCCCAAAAAGCTGATCTTCTACAAGAAGAAACTGACAAACTACATGGATGGAAGACTAATAACTGTTTTGTATTGAAAAGAAGGGTGGCTATATAGGTCATTGATATATATTTCAAATATCTGAAATGTATTTTAGTACATTTTACTTGTTTGGTTATTATTCTCACTTTACAGTTTAAAGATAACAATTGAAATGGCAACATTTTCATTTAGTTGTTTAATAATTCTGCACACCGAGATATTCTCCTATGAAAGACAGCCTCACTTTACCTTTCTTAAATATTTAGGTTTCAGATTTATTAACCTTTCAGATTGACCCACATTACCGTTGTTTTTCAATGATGAAATCATCAAAAATATAAATTCCATAATAATTATGTACCGGTCAACTGTTTGAAGCTTCTGCTTAAAGGGTGACTGGTGTCTGATCCCCACTAATCTGTCTGATAATAATGACCAATCCTGGAAATACGTTAATAAAATATAAGTAATTTAATATCTGGTTATTTTATTCTAAAATAATGTGTTGTCTGACAGGTGATGTGTCTTCTTGTAGAAGTACCAGGTCTTTTGAGCTGAGACATCTATTTAATATGACTTTGATATTTCTCCCTGCTGGATCACCATGTGAGAAGAGGCAAGGTTACTGTGATAAATTTAATGTCTGTCGGCTTGTTGATGCAGACGGACCCATTGCAAGACTGAAAAATACATTTTTGAATTTAATAGAGTTTGATCCTGCAGCCTGGATAAAGGTAATGGCATTATTGTGTGATAAATCATTACAGAATGAGTACATATGATAATTAAATTTACATCTACACACCTTCACAGCATGTATGTAGGAAGAGAAGGCCAAGCATCTCAGATTTCAACCAGTGATCCTTTTGTTTTCTAGAATTTAAGTAAGTACCAGTATAGTCTAGGAGTGTTTCTCCTAGAGAAAACAGAAGGGCATCACCAAGCAAAGCATTTCTATGTATGGGTAAATCAGGACAGATAGCTGTCGACTAGAGATGAGTGGATTTTTCAAAATTCAAATTTGCCAACTTTGCCAAATTTTTCCCAAAAAATTGATTTGCAACAAACCATTTCTCAATACTGGAAGACATGTAATTGCTCTTTAAATAGAAGAGGGTGAGAAGAGAAAAAGAGATAATCCAGATAATAATAAGAGTGTTGCGGGCAGGGTGACAGACCGCGGCAGGGGGGGGCTGCTCGAGACGCTCGGATCCGGGTTCGTTGCGGTGGCTCGAGGGAAAGCCGGACCCGGGCCTGAGCACCCATCTATCAACCGCAAGTGAAAAAGGGGATTTGTATATATAGGGCAGGTTTGTCAGTGACGCCACTCGTGGTGTGCGGTGATTGTTGGTGACACCGCCGCTGCCGCTGGAGGTGATGCCCGGGACTCGTGAAGTGGGGCAGCTGGATGTTTTCCCTCCCAGGGATGGGGCCCCGGGACAACACCTTCCCTAATACAGGTGGGATGGTGTAACGGAGTGCAGTCTGCAGGGTTGGACCGGATGGTGTTGGTGTACTCACAGTTCCTGAAATAACTGGACACAGAGTCCAGATGGTAAACCAAATTGCCAGTGACCGGTGACCTCCGGCGGATGTGTTCAGATCCCGCACCCTGATACAGCAGACAGGGGTCCCTTCCTCCCGCACTTAGTGTTTGTGTCCTTTTTGTTAACTACTCCACGTGAAACTGGGTAGTCCACTCCCGGTGATACTGTGTGTTGGGAGCTGTGGCCCATGAGAACTGACCTGTGGGATCTTAGCAGGCAATTGCAGAGCCCTATCCCCCTCGTTGGGCTTCTGTCTTGCTCTATCTGGGCCTCCTGTGGGACAAGACCTGAAATCCCATCACGGCTGGTCAATTGGTGAGGTGTTTGAAACTGTTCCTCGCCCTAGGGTCCAGGTACCCTGTCGTGCACGGCTCCGGACCGGATTCCTGCTGTCCATACTGATGGGCTACAACCCTGCCCCGATCCACTTAAGGTTTCCCGCGACGGATCTCTGTCGCCTGTGGCCCTGTCTACCGACTGCCACCTAGTCAGTTGTCCAGTCCTCTGGTAGCCCAGGAGCTCCAACTTCTGGCTATCCTGTTTACCGTCTCTCCAACTGTCACTTTCTGACTGAAACTGGCCCTTCCCATAACACCTCAGAACCCCTAGGTGGGCGTTGCCATCCGCTTGGCCCCGTACACTGGTGTTTCCTTATCGTCATGGGGGTGACCTAGGGTTTTGATGGCCGGTATTGTGTACCAATGTGGGGATTGTGATGGAGGACCAAAGAGGAGAGAATCCTGCACCTGGAAGAGGGGGGGCAGTCCTCTGTGACACCCTGATTTTGTAAGAGCGTCACACTCCCCCTTGGTAGAACACAGCCCGTCCTCGGGCTGTCCGGTCACTGGCTTTAATTGAACTGCTTCTGAAAAGGTAAAAAAAAAGGATATAACATAACATAAAACATTTCATCCCCCAAAGGGGAGGCACATCACTTAAACGTTGCTAAAAGTCCCTTCCCACCAGTCCACCCTAAAGAGTCAGAGTCCCGGAACCCTCTGGCCTGGAGGCTAGCCACCGGTTTAGGTGGTGACTGGGCCTCGGCCGACTCCACCGCAGGCCCTTCCTCTCCAGTGGGTGTCACTGTCCTGGCAGGAAGAGGAATAAGAAGGCAAATGGGTAATATTTACAAGAGCCCAAGAAAGTTTTTGGGTGGCCTCTGCCAGTCCTGAGGCCATGGTCCATTAAAACAAAGGGTAAGCAGGGGTTAAACAAGGGAAAGGAGGTTGCCGGGTATGTCTACCAAATCACTCTTTATCTTAATTTTTCTTGCAAATCAGGAGAGGTACACGGTAATTGGCTTTTTGACTAACAATTAATCAACATTTACAGTTTGTATATATACATTACAATACTATATACAGGTACATATAGGCATCACTCACTCCCTGAATCTGAGTGGTGGTTGACCTAGGTTAGGGCGTGTAGACCTCCTCTGCCCTAAGTTCTCTCCTAGACCCTGTGGTGCTGTACTATCTACAGGTTCCTCACTCCCCGTGATGGGCACTGTAGGTGGAAACCTACAGGTGCATGGCATGGTTACAGGTGCGACTCTAGGTGGGTGTACTGGTGCAATGTCAGTAGGCCTCTCTGGTTCTGGCTCTTCCACGGGTTGTGGGAATGTTAGAACGGGAACAATCAGTGCTCCATTTTGCATAGGCCAATCTGCTGGGAAGTCACATAGGATGGTGTGGATCACCTTCTTCTTTTTCTCAACACCGAGGGATAGAGTGAGAACTTCTTCTAGGATTTTCAGAGGTTACGGGCACTTTTTCAAGTGGTCTCTGGAGACTGTAGCCGTAGTTCTCCCTTGGTCTTTACTAATAAGGCAGGTCTTCTGGTTGTCAAAGTCAGAGGGTTGTGTGACATAGGAGATCTTTTACCATTGGTCGTCTAAATCTCTTTAGCACCACTTCCCCTGGTGCAAAAGGGGGTGGCTTTTGCCTGTTTGTTGAAGTGTTGCTCTTGCTTCTCTCTGCTTTGGTTCAGGTTTCTTTCAACATACTCCTGGATTTGTTTGTACTGCATCTGACGTTTGGAGTCCCAATATGCGGTTGGGGAGATTGTTTTAGGTACTTCAACGTCCATGTCCAAGTCCACCGGCAATCTTTCAGGCCTCGCCCTCATGAGGTACGCAGGCGTACGTTTAGTGGAACTGACGGGAATGTTGTTATACATATCTACGAGGTCGGGCAATCTCTCAGGCCACTGGTTATGTTCCTCGAGGGGTAGAGTCTTAAGCAGGTTGATGACTAAATGGTTCATCTTCTTACACATCCCATTGGTTTGGGCATGGTAGGGTGTAGTGTGCATCTTCCTGCATCCATACAGGCTGGAGAACTCCTTGAAGATTTCCGCTTCAAAGTCAGGGTCTTGATCTGTGAGGACTCTCTCTGGGTAGCCATGAGGTCTGCAGAAGTGTGCTTGGAAGACCTTCGCTGCAGTACGGGCCGTTAGATCTTTGATGGGTACCACAACCATAAATCTTGAGGAGTGGTCTACCATCGTGAGCGCGTACGTGTCTCCGCTCCTGCTTGGTGTGAGTTTGACATGATATAGAGCAACGAGTTCCAACGGCTGGCAGTTGATTATTGGCTGTAATGGGGCTCTCTGGCTGGTGCCATCCTTTCCTTCTTAGCACACAGGGACCACAATCCCTGCACCATGCTTCAATGAATTCTCTCATCCCAGCCCAGTAAAAGCGCTCTCTCAGTAGCATTTCCAGCTCTTCTACCAGCCGAAGTGTCCAGCTCCATCATGATAGGTTTCCAGGACCACTGTCACATATGCTTGAGGTACAACTATCTGTCAGACCCTCTCATGCGTCTTGGGATTGATGAGTCCTCTGCACAACTTGCCTTGCTGCAGATACAACCAGCTCCTCTCTTTCCACAGCCTCTGTGCTTCTAATGGGGCAGTGGGCTCTAATCTGGAATCAGCTTGGGAAATCAGCGTCTTGATAAATCTGACTGCAGGATCTCTATCTTGCGCTTCTTGCCAACCGTGATGAGGTAATAGGTTGACTGCTGCCTCCTGCTGACCGATGTAATATTTGGTGTTTTCCAAACTGTCAGGTTGATGGAACGCGGGTAGTTCAATCTTTTCCAACTCGTTCTCATCTACTCCATCATCAGGCAGGTGTGGCATTCTAGACAACGCATCAGCATTGGTGTTCTTACGACCGGCTCTGTACTTTATGGTGAAGTCATAATTCGCTAACAATTCAAAGTCGTTCTGGGATAGTCAAAGTGTGTATATATAGTGAATAAACAAATCCCTTTAAAACATCTCTTTAATAATATACTTATTAAAAATATTCCCAAGTGATTCACCCGTACAGCAATTATCAAGGGTGGTATAAATATACACCAGGGATGCCAATCCTAATCAGAGGATAAAAATATATACAATCAATGGTGGAGGACAAAGGAGGTTTGGGGTCCCACAGAGGGATTACTCACCCTGCCATCAACAGTGAGTAAAACCCCTGAAAGACATTCTGCTTGTGCGTGTGAGTAATTCTGCGACTTGTGGTTCCACACCCCTACACAGGGCCCTGGGGCTTGCCTCACTCTCAGGAGGCTATTACAACTGACTGCACCCACCATCAGCCCCAGGCATCCCTTAATCTGCAGTGGCGGTGTGGCACCCTGGACAAGCCAGGGGCCACAGGTAACAACACCAACACACCCTACACCCTGGTCAGGCACACCTAAGCCAGACACAAAACCCTTGTTGCCTTCCTCCAGGGGCTGATGCCCACACCAGGGTGTGGAGCCAGGCGGTTGGCCCCACCCACCGAGGAGTTCACAGTCCTGGAGGCGGGAAAAAGGAGTCAGAACAGTTTTGGAGAGGGAAAGTGGAGGAGTAGTAAAGCAGACTGAAGTCGGTCCGGGTGTATGGCCCGGACGGAGCAGCAAGGTTGGCAGACGGTGGTGACCATCTGCAGGAGAGGCCTATTGGAGTTTGCCGTAAGGACCGTGGACGGGCGGTGGCCTGGCGGTACCGGACCGGTATGCAAAGAGAAGCCAGCACCATCCGGCAGGGGCTTACGGTCCCCGACAAGGCTAGGAGTCGCCGTGAATTTGTCAAATCCGTTAGCGAAGGGAACCTCCTGGGTTTCCCAGCAGTCAAGTCCCGTAAGAAGGTGACAGCTCAACCAGTGAAGGGGACACAGCCACCGCCAAGGCAACCATTTCCCAGGGCCAGATTCTGCGGGCAAACCAAGCTGGGGAGCGGGTTACCGGTGGGAACTCATTGGAACCATACATACTACAGAGGTGCAGGGAAAGGCAGTCACCATCAACCTGCCGGGGAGACAACAACCGCAGCCGTCTGTGGGACCCGTCCATCCAGCCGTGTGTTTTACCGAGAACTGTGTCGTCATCGTTGGGCTGAGTGAGTACCACCGCCAGGTCCCGTAACCCACCTGCCTCACACAACCCTACCTCATCGGGCCCCGGGACAGCCAACCCCCTACCCACAGAGGGGAGAACTAACATCTAAGCTGCTCCATACCACCACTCCCGGGATCCCCGTCCAGAACAGCGGTGGTGTCACAACCTCACCACAACCGTGGGTGGCGTCACGGACAATCAATCCCCAAATCCAAACCCCCTTTCGCTCACGGGCGAGGAGCGCGCTCGAGACCCCAGGATCCGGCCCACCGCTTGAGCCACCACCGAGCAGCAAGCAGCAGTAGCCGGACCCGAGCAGTGGGTGAGTGCAGCGTCATCCTCCTCCCCGCCCGCGACAGTGGTCCCCATTGACCGCAATACCGAGAGTGGCGTCACGACAATCCTAAAAGAAGACATCTTACCTGTGACCAGAACCATCCCACCAAGTGGAGTCCCTGAAGGTAATGCACCGCTACACCGCACCTGTGGGGCTTCACACTTGCATAGGAGCTGCCATCTTGGTACAGCCCTTGATGAAGCGGCGGTAATAGCCCATCAGGCCCAGGAACTGTCGTACCTCCTTGATGGTAGTGGGTCTTGATCAGTTCTGGATAGCTGTTATCTTCTCCGGATCCGGAGCTACACCTTCTGCACTAACCACATGTCCGTGGTATTGGACTTTAGGCTTCAGTAAGTGGCATTTGGATGGTTTTAACTTCATCCCGTACTTGGAGAGGGCTTCGAAAACTTCTGCAAGATGTTCCAGATAATCTTCATACATTTTAGAATAGACAATGACGTCATCTAGGTATAGCAGTACTGTCTCGAAGTTGTGGTGTCGTAAGCAGCATTCCATCAGTCTCTGGAAGGTTCCTTGCGTGTTGCACAACCCGAAGGGCATGCTGTTGAACTCGCAGAGACCCATCGGGGTGGCGAAGGCGGTCTTCTCACGGTCTTCCTCAGCAACGGACACTTCCCAATAGCCACTAGTGAGATCAAGGGTAGAAAAGTAATTTGCAGTTCTCAATGCAGCTAACGATTCCTCAATATGGGGGGAGTGGATACGCATCCTTGTGCGTGATTTGATTAATTTTCCGGTAGTCCACACACATTCTCATGATGCCGTCCTTCTTTACCAGGACCAACGGAGCTGCCCAGGGGCTACAGCTGTCACGGATAACCCCAGCCTCCTTCATGTTCCTCAACATGTCCTTGGCACACTGATAATGTGCAGCCTCTCGTTGATAGGTAGGTGTGCACCTGTGGGGATGTGGTGTTGGACTCCTTTTATTCTCCCAAAGTCTAGCGGGTGTTTACTGAAGACTTGCTCGTATTCTTGCATTACCCTGTAGACCCCCTTCTTTTGGTGTGAAGGTGTGGAGTCAGTGCCTACGTGTAATTCCTGACACCACTCCTCTGACTGACTTGGTGAGCTGTCACTGACTGGTTGGGGTGCAGTGATGGTGGATGCTGCTGCTTGGATGGCATGTGTATCTACTGTGAACAGCTTGGCAATGGTGGCATATCTGGGTAGCTTAACCTCTTCCTCTCCGCAGTTCAACACTCTCACGGGCACTCTTCCCTTCCGGACATCAATCACTCCTCTGGCTGTCAAGACTGTGGGCCAGTGCACTGAAGGCAGGGGCTCTACCACTGCATGATAATCTTGTCCACGGGAACCTACTGCTGCCCTACACCAAATCATCATCTTACTTCGCGGAGGCACTGCAAGGGGAGCTACATCCATCACTCACACACCACCAATCTCTCCACCAGACAGATTCACCTGTTGCCGCTGCAGGAGGGCTCGGATCTCACGTTGCAGGACTCTCTGCCACCCCACTCTTGCCATTGCACACAGCTGCTGAAATAAATACAATACTTCTGCCATACAATTTTCAATAACATTGGTTCCTAGGAACATTTTCGGATTACGATCACTAAGGTCATTCTGCACCACTATAAGTCCTTCATGCTCTAACTCTACTCGCCCCACCTTAAGAGTCACTTCTTTAAACCCCACCTGGGTCATCGGGAGTCCATTAGCTGCAATAATGGTAAGGCTAGAATATGGCGGGGTAAGGTCATCATCAGACCAGTAACGCTTATACAGTACATAGGGTATAGTCGTTACCTGCGAGCCGGTATCCAGGAGTGCAAACGTTGGAATTTCGTCTATGGTGAGGGAGATGTTGGGGCGGCCTTCGACATACCGCTCACGCCAATCTGCTGGGCTTTGTTGTTCTATTCCTGAGGATTGGCCCTTGGCCTCAGGGGTTGCCCGTTTAAAGGACATCGTCGGGCGTAATGGCCGGTCTTGTTGTACCTGTAACAAATGGGTTGTCCATACTGGTTGCTGCTCTTTCTCTGCATCCAGGGGACATCCTCAGGGCTGTCAGCGAGCTGGATCTTCTCCGGCGGCTTGGTCTTTGGCTGGAGCTACATGGCCTTGAGGATCCTGGCGACGTCCTTGCTCAGCTGTTGAACATGGGATGACAGGTCACCGGGGGCTCTAGGGGGTGCTGCTGGCATTGCCGGTCCTGGTAATGCTAATGGAGGAGGCTTCACCAGCAGGTGAGGAGTGTCAGCTGGCCAAGATGATGGTATAGAGTCATTGACCTCAGGGGTCTGTAGAGCCTTTGTGGCCCGGTCCTTTAAAACTTCAAAGCTTAAGTCCGGGTGCTCCAGGGCCCACAGCCGCAGCTGCATGCGATCCTCTGTTTACCATAGCCCCTGCAGGAACTGCTCCACAAGCATTTTATTGCTCTCTAGTTCATTGATAGAGTCTACTAGCTTTAGAGTGCGCTGTGCGGTTTGTAGTCTCAGGGCATAGTCTCTAATGCTGTCCTGGGGACGCTGCCTGCAGTTGTAAAACTGCATCCTCAGCTCCGCCTCTGTGCTGGTTTCAAAGGCTACTTGTAGTTTATTAAATATGGCAGGTACCGGGGCCCAATCCTCGTCAGAACATGTCTCTACCTCCTGCTTGACTGCGCCTGTCAGCTGTCCGAGCACCACGGATGCGCGCTGCCGGCCAGTCATTGCATACATATCGAGAATAGTACATACCTTTTTCTTAAATACCTGCAGGGCTTCAGGTCGGCCATCATACTGGGGCAGCCAGGCAGCACCAGGCATATACGGTAGGGTAATCGGCATGACCTCCGTGACCGCCGGGACCGCAGGATCCGCTGCTCTTGCGACCGGAGTGGGGCCTGCTGCTTTTCCATCATCTTTTCGGTGTTTCCCCCTTGATTTTCAACAGCAGTCTTGCGGGACCCACTGTCCTTTGCTGCTACCTGCTCTGGAGGTCACCGGGTTCTGGCTGCGTTCACAGGAAGGTGGGCGGAGCTCCAGACTCGCGCTCTTTTCGGGGATGAAGATGGTGAGGTTGTCATTTTTGCCGCCGAAATGGCGGGCAAGATGGCGGCGATCCGAAAAATTGCAGCGTTTCAAGGGTCAACAGTCCAGGAAAGGCGCACTTCACCCAGGTTAGTGGATGGGGTAAGTATCTTGTTCGTGACGCCAAGGTGTTGCGGGCAGGGGGACAGATCGTGGCAGTGGGGGGCTGCTCGAGATGCTCGGATCCGGGGTTGTTGCGGTGGCTCAAGGGGAAGACGGACCCGGGACTGAGCACCCGTCTGTCGCCCGCAAGTGAAAAAGGGGATTTGTATATAGGGGAGGTTTGTCAGTGACGCCACCTGTGGTGTGCGGTGATTGTTGGTGACTAAAGATGAGCGATGTTTGAGGTTCGAGGTTCGCCAATTTCATGTTCGAGTGATTTTGGGGGGTGTTCGAGACGTTCGAAATCGAGCTTTCTGCTAAAAGCTCGACATTTCGATCAACAAGATGCCTAGCTAGTTACTAGCTGGCTTTTCACTGTAATAGTGTGAGTCACTGTGAATCACGCTATTATCAAAATTCAGCGTACAGTGTGCGGGGGGGTTTAGATCAGTGCTGCTGCTGAGTGCTGAGAGAATGCCGATAGCCAATTTCCCCCCCCCCCCAACCGCGCGTACAGTGGGGCGGGCCAGGCTGTCAGCAAATCAGAGACACACACTGCAAAGTGGATTTTTGCCAGACAAGCAAGGACATGTGTATAGCCTTATAAGACACGGCCATTTTCCCCGTCGCCTCCATTATCTCTCTGCTGCATGTGGGTGTCACCGCTCCCGCTGCTGCGTGCGCTATAGAGATACAGTGCAATTTACACATCGCTTTAGGGATTAGGGACTATTGGTTATTTCAGCTCTTTTTAGGGCTGATTTACAGGCTTTCATAGCCATAGCTGCTAGGCAGGTCCGTGCAAACGCTGTGTAGGGCTTTAGATAACAGCATCTGGCTACCTCAGCTCAGGCAATTCCTTGCTGCATTTTTTCATTAGCAGGGATAGAAAGTGAGGCTTCCTTTGCTGTCCACTGACCCACAGCACCTGTGCATTCTACCCACCTGCCCATTTTTGCCACGCTATTTTATTTCCCTAAAGAGCTGACACTTTTTGTGGCATCCTAAAAGTGTCTGGAATACTAAGTTATTGTTCATTTGCTGTTTACTGACCCACAACACCCGTGCATTCTACCCACCTGCCCATTTTTGCTATGCAATTCTAATTGCAAACTGTGCTGCCACTGTTGGGGGCATACTAAAATTGACTGGGATAGTCAGTGTTGGTTCTTCAGCTGTCAATAAAGCTAGACCACCTCTGCATTGTACACACCTGTCCATTTTTAGCTACGTAATTCTAATTGCAAACTGTGCTGCCACTGTTAGGGACATACTAAAATTGTCTGGGATACTACCTTAGTGTTCCTTTGCTGCCAATCACTGTACAGCACCTGTGCATGCTACACGCCTGTCCATTTTTGCTACGCAATTCTAATTGCAAACTGTGCTGCCACTGTTAGGGGCATACTAAAATTGTCTGGGATAGTCAGTGTTGGTTCTTCAGCTGTCAATAAAGCTAGACCACCTCTGCAATCTACACCACCTCTCCATTTTTGCTACCACATTTTAAGTGTCCAATCTTGTTGCTAACAAAATGAGTGTCAAAAGGACAGATTCTGGTGGAAAGTGGAACAGGCATGTTGGAAAAGGAAAAAAAGTTTGTGTCCGTGGGGTAGGTGGGAAAGCTACATTAACATCTGCTGAAGAAAGGCCATCTTCCAGCAAAAGTAAGATGTCTACTACTTTCCTTGGACAATCGGATGTGCTACCTTTTTTAGGGAACCGAACAACTGTAACAAAGGTAGATGATGCACAAAAAAAGCAGATGCTTGAATGGATCTCAAGTGCTCCAACAAGTGGCCTCTCCTCCACCTCAACTTCAACATCCAAAAAACAACAGTCAATCGCACTTGCTTTCTCCCAGCTCTCAAGTCTCCACCCGCCCTGCAGAGTATGGTGTAACAGAGATGGCTGGGTCTGCAAAGCTGTTCAGTCACACTATAGCCTGGGAATCAGAGGTCTGCTCCCAAGTTACAGTGAGTACAGACCAGGAAATGGTCTGCAGTGATGCCCAGAACCTTTGTGACTCAGATTCAGGCCCTGATGACCAAGTTTCTGAGCATAATATAGACCCTCATTCCCAAACTGTAACACCTGTTGGTGGAGACAATGAGGAACATACTGATGACGATGAGACGCAGATACCTGATTGGGATGACAACTTAACTATTCAGTCAGTGCAGGAAGAGGTTGGGTCTGAGGGCAAGGGGAGTGCAAACACAACACTTGATGATGAAGTTCTAGATCCCACTTACTGTCAACCCACAGTCAGGCACTCGAGGAGATCACCAGAGGCAGTGGAGAAGGATGCGACTGACGACGAAGTTGCGCCTTGCTGGACAGAGTCTGAGTACTGGTAGCACGTCAACAACTGCATCCTCAGCCACAACTCTGCCTCTGAGCACAAGTCGGGGTGGCTCTGCAGGTCGCATGGGCTCTAAGCCTTGCCTAGCCTGGTCCTTTTTTGACATCGCAAGGGATCTCCCAAATCATGTGATCTGTAAGATTTGTCGGCATTCTATAAGTAGAGGCCAAAACGTCACTAGTTTGACAACTTCTTCCATGAATCGTTACATGAATAACAAGCCTAAGTCCCAGTGGGAAGCTCACCATGCTACAATGTGGCCTAGCGGTGCGGGCCAACCACCGTCTGCCCCTTCAAGTGCATTTGCGCGCTCTTCATCCTCTATGACTGTGGGGACAGCTGTCACACATGTTTTTCCATGCAGACCTTCCACCTCCTTAACCGCAACAGGCAGTTTGCTTGGCAGGCCGTCAGTTGTTTTGGAAGGGGAAACAAGTGCTGGTGTAGAGCTCTCTCAGACACCAACTTTGGATGAAGGCAACATCATGTCTCCGCCTGCACTTTCCTCACAGACCTGCAGTTTTCCAGGGACACCCTACTCAACACCATCTCCACACAGCAGCCAGATCTCAGTCCCTCAGATGTGGACAAATAAAAGGCCATTTCCTCCGAGCCATGACAAAGCTAAGAGGTTGACTTTATCCCTCTGTAAGCTCTTGGCTACCGAAATGCTGCCTTTCCACCTGGTGGACACAGAGGATTTTCGAGACCTTATGTCAGTCGCAGTGCCCCAGTACCAGATGCCCAGTCGCCACTACTTCTCCAAGAAAGGTGTGCCTGCACTAGACCAGCATGTCGCACACAATCACCGCTTCCTTGAGAAACTCTGTGTGTGACAGGGTGCATTTCACCACCGATACTTGGACCAGTAAGCATGGACAGGGGCATTACATGTCGCTGACTGGGCACTGGGTAACTATGGTGAGAGATGGAGAAGGGTCTGCTGAACAAGTCTTGCCGTCCCCACGACTTGTGCGTCAATCCTCTGTATGTCGAAGTTCCTCCACTGCTTCTGCCTCCTCAACCTCGTCTGGGTTCTCCACCTCCGCCCCAAGCCTGCCTGGTCAGGCCACCCGCATTGTAACTGCGCACAAGGAATCCCGCACACCTCCTTACTATGCTGGCAGCAGAGCTCAACGGCATCAGGCGGTCTTTACCTTGAAATGTCTTGGAAATAACAGTCACACAGCTGAGGATTTGTGGTCAGCTCTTGTGAGCGAGTTTACTAAATGGCTGTCTCCATTCAACCTGCAGCCAGAGAAGGCCGTGTGCGACAATGCTGCAAACCTGGGTGCGGCCCTGCACTGGGGCAAGGTGACACACAGTCTTTGTATGGCTCACGTGTTGAACCTTGTTATCCAGCAATTTTTAACCCACTATCCCGGCCTAGATGGGCTTCTGCACAGGGCACGGTCACTCTTTGCTCGTTTCCGCCATTCAACCGCCGCTGCTGACCGACTTGCATCACTCAAAGTCTTTCGGCCTGCCGGTTCATCGCCTGAAATGCGATATGCCGACACGCTGGAATTCGACTCTCCACATGTTACAGTGACTGTGGCAGCACCGCCGAGCCCTGGTGCAATACGTTATGACGTATAGCCTGGGCCAATGAGATGTAGAGGTGGGGAAGATCACACTGCTGGAGTGGTCTCACATCAAGGATCTATGCACCCTTCTGCACAGTTTCGACATGGCGACGAATATGTTTAGCGCTGACAATGCCATTATCAGCATGACAAGTCCAGTCATTTACATGCTGGAGCACACTCTAAACACTATTCAGAGTCAGGGGGTGGGACAAGAGGAAGGGGAGGAAGTACAGGAGGATTCATATGCGCAAGTGATACCAACATCTACAAGGTCCAGACGTTCAGCATCACCAAGGCGGCAGGCATGGGACGGTGGGGGAGAGGGATTAACAAGGGTGCATGGTTGCAGCCAAAATGTTGAGGAAGGTGCAGGAGACCAGGAAGAAATGGAGGACGAACTCTCGATGAGCATGGAAGACTCAGCAGATTTTGAAATCTGCTGACCGAGGTCTCCCTCGGTCAAATTTCGGTTGAACGAGGTTGGGGGGAGATGTCAGAAAGAAAGAAGAAGAAAGCATGGTTATCACCTCGCCGCCACAAACACAGCAAGGACTTGGTCCGCATGGATGCGCAAGACACATGAGCGCCTTCTTTCTGCACTACCTACAACATCCCTCGGATTGTCCGAATTAGAAGTAATGATGACTACTGGGTTGCCACACTATTAGATCCCCGCTACAAGTCCAAATTTGGCAAAATAATTCCAGCCATAGAAAGGGACGCATGTATGCAGGAGTATCAGCAGAAGCTGTTACTCAATATTAGCTCGGCTTTTCCACCAAACACCAGTGGTGCACATAGTGAATCTACTGTCTCGTCATTATCAGTAAAACCGTACCAGCAACACCGTATCTGGTGCTGGTAACAATAATTTTATGGAATCGTTTCATAATTTTTTTAGACCATCCAATGCAAGGCCACAAGAGACAAGAAGTCTGACACATAGTCAACGGCTGGAGAGGATGATACAGGAGTATCTCCAAATGAACATTGATGCCATGACTTTGCAACTGGAGCCTTGCTCATTTTGGGCTTCAAATCTTGAAATGGCCTGAGCTCGCCACTTACGCCATGGAGATCTTGTCGTGTCCCGCAGGCATCGTTGTCTCTGAACGTGTCTTCAGTGCTGCTGGGTGTGTGCTGACAGATAAGCGCACGCGTCTGTCCAGTGACAATGTGGACAGACTAACGTTCATCAAGACGAACAAGTCATGGATCCGCAAGGACTTTACTACCCCTGTGTCATCCTGGGGAGAGTAAAGGCTGGCGTATTTTGGAATGTGCTTCATGCAAATCAACCTGTCAAGTTTGCAACTGGGGCACAAGTGATGCCACTGAAGTGGTGTCTGTGGGGCCCAATTTTTGGAAAAAAGGGAGCCTCTGCTTGTAGTCCCCTTGCGGTGTTTTTAAAAATTAGCCAAGATGAACAAGTCATGGTTCAGCAAAGACTTTGCTACCTACCCCGGTGTCATCCTGGGGACAGTTAAGGCTGGCATATTTTTGACTGCTTGATGCAAATCTACCTGTCAAGTTTGCAACTGGGGCACAAGTGATGCTACTGAAGTGGTGTCTGTGGGGCCCAATTTTTGGAAAAAAGGGAGACTGTGCTTGGAGTCCCCTTGCGGTGTTTTACATGATTTTAGAAGGGCATAACATGCCTATATCTGTGTCTCCTCCTCTTTTTGCTCGTCCAGCTGTTTTGTTTTCGCATGAGTATATGTCATTGTCACTTTCCCATGTGTTTGTGGTGTCTTGGGAGTTGTTTGTCACCTTTTGGACACCTTTGAAGGTATTTTCTATGTGTTTTTATGTGTTTGAGTTTTCCTCCCATGATTTTCAATGGGGTTCGAGAGGTTCATCGAACGTTTGTCGAATGGGGCCTCCGTTCGACGAACCAAACTCGAGCCTTCAGAGGTTCGCTCATCTCTATTGGTGACACTGCCGCTGCTGCTGGTGGGGATGCCCGGGACTGATGGAGTGGGGCAGCTGGATGTTATCCCCCCACGGCTAGGGGAGGTGTTGTCCCGGGGCCCTAATACAGGTGGGATGGTGTAACGGAGTTCAGGCTGCAGGGTTGGACCGGATGGTGTTGGTGTACTCACAGTTCCTGAAATAACTTGACACAGAGTCCAGATGGTAAACCAAATTGCCAGTGACCGGTGACCTCCAGCGAGTGTGTTCGGATCCCGCACCTTGATACAGCAGACAGGGGTCCCTTCCTCCTGAACTTAGTGTTTGTGTCCTTTTTGTTAACTACTACGCGTGAAACGGGGAAGTTCACTCCCGGTGATACTGTGTGTTGGGAGCTGTGGCCCGCGAAAACTGACCTGTGGGATCTTAGCAGGCAATTGCAGAGCCCTATCCCCCTTGTTGGGCTTCCGTCTCGCTCTATCTGGGCCTCCTGTGGGACAAAACCTGAAATCCCGTCCCTGGCTGGTCAATTGGTGAAGTGTTTGAAACTGTTCCTCGCCCTAGGGACCAGGTACCCTGTCGTGCACGGCTCTGGACCGGATTCCTGCTGTCCATACCGGCGGGCTACAACCCTGCCCCAGTCCACTTAAGGTTTCGGATCTCCATTGCCTGTGGCCCTGTCTACCGACTACCACCTAGTCAGTTGTCCAGTCCTCTGGGAGCCCAGGAGCTCCAACTTGCTATATTGAAAAAAAAATGAAAAAAGTTATGGCTCTTGGGAAAAGGGCAGGAAAAAATGAAAAACTGAAAAATCGCCCTGTGTGAAGTGGTTAAATAACTATTTCCTAAATCAAGACTTATCCCTAGTGTATACAATAGGGGCTAGCTTGCTTGTCGCTGGGCATCTCATTTTTTTGAGAGCCCTTTTTGAAAGATACCTGTCCTTTTCAAAATTAACCATTAGTGGCTGCCATTTCACTGAATTTGAAATGGCTGAAACTTAGATTTATGAAGTTTTGGTTGGAAGGTCTTGAATAGTTGTGTCCCTAGACTTACAAAACTTGAATCTCCTAGAAGCAAAGGTACTAGATATGTACTGTAAGACTGTCAGAACTTTGGTTTCTTATTGCTACAAAATAATATCATGTGTCCAAAATATTTTGGGTACCAAGTTTGCTTTCAATTCAAATATATCAAATTGGTTTATTTTTGTAGTCTTCTTTTCTACATTATATAGACTCGTTGGTGGGCAGTTCTCCTCATTATATTAACACTGGGAGCCATGATGACTGGGACAATATTTATATTTGGCCGAACTCTGGACTCTAAGCAAGGTAACAATGGGATATCTTAAAGGGATTGTTATCATTAAAATCTAGAAAGCTAATAACTAGATAAACACTAGGAACTACCCCAAACCTGAGAACAAGGCTATGAGAGTGTTTCTTTAGGCCCATATATAGCATGATGGTTTTCATAGTATGAATCCATCTGGTCTTCAAAGTCTGTAGACAGCCATATACACTGCTATCTCCGCTGAATGGTGGTGGACTTACATGTTCAGTCAACCTCCCCAATACTCTAGCTAGCAATTTAGTGTTGAGCCCTAATTTTCAGGGACATAACAGATTCTCGGCAGGAGTACTGTAATATGGCAGAGAATATTCAATAAGCAATGGAAGATATAAAACCTTACATTTTCAGTTGCCAGAAGGGGAAGAAGACTGATACCATCCAGAGTTAGACCTTTGCAGCACAGAACATCACATGAGTAAGGTTTAACAATGCAATCCAACCCAATAATACATATTTCAACTCCTTACTATTTTCATTTTTTTTTCTATAAGGCAATGGTAAGATTATTTACATACTATTGGTGACACCATTACTTGGCAATCACAAGTTAGGTTTTGAATGAATACAAGAAACTTGCATAACTTTTCATATGATTAAGACAGGGTTACATTGAGTCAAGAATTCCTTATATTTTATTACATAATGTTGTATTTTTACCCTGTTTTTTCAGCTTACAAAATTCTAAATCTGTTTTTTTAGCACAAAAAACAAGAAAGTCAACTGGCAGAGCTCATCTTGGAAGATCCAATACTCACAATCGAGGAACTATATTTCAACAGAAAGAAGAACTATATATGTCTTCCATATATTTACAATCTGAGACAAGACTCTAAAATCTATTAATAGTTTATACAGTGTGTCCACCCAGATCCTGTCAACCGCCATTAACTTAAGAATGGTGGCAGCTATAGGCATAGAAGTGGTATCTAGGTATAGTAAAGTAGCCATGCGCTACGCAATGAAGCCACCTATAGCGCCACCTGGTGGAAAACAACAGAGTTAGCATTTTTATCTTGAAACCGGAGCGAGATAGAGAAAAAAAGTGAATTACAAAGTTGTAGGGCATCATCAAATCAATACGAAGCAACACATTTCTTTATTTCTCTTATTTCACCTGAAAAGATTTCAGTTTATTTTTCATTTGAATTGTATTGATTATGTCTGTATGGGTGACATTAAAGGTGTTTTGAAATCATTCTTCAAGGTATAATTTTTTTTTCCTACATGACAACATATACTGTATCTTCCTTATTGTAAGACACACATTTTTTTCCCCAAAACTGGAGGTAAAATGGGGGTGCGTTTTACAATGCGGATATGGCTTACTGGTGCAGGGGTAGTGCAATGGGATCATAGGGTGCAGGGTCAGCGATAATGAGTATGTCACTGCAGTGTCATGGCGGCTTGGGCGCCTGATCCGACTGTGGGCTCTATTGAATCGCCCATGGTTGACTCAATGAACGTCAAGAAAATGGCTTTAGAGGACGCGTGTGTGCAGATTGACTTTAAGAAAATGACCTCAAATGCCTTTCTGCGCACGTCCTGCCTTTGCGGCCATTTTCTAGAAGTCCATTGCATCAACCGCGGGAGATTCAATAGAGCCCGCAGTCAGATCACCCACCTGCCGCAGCGACACCTCCACACACCGTCCTGTGACCCTCCTCTGCAGTGACACCTACGCAGCATGCCGGCAGATCAATGGCGCCTGCCGCTGAGGCTGCAGTATTGCCGACCCTCCATCCACTGACCCTTCTTAGATGCAACACACTCTCCTCTGAGACTGCAGCATCACAGACCCTGCCTCCTGTGACCTTCCTGAGAAGCTCCAGCACCGCCGCTCCCCTGGTATGCATTAGGATTAAGACACAATAGGATTATAAGACATTTCAACATTATAAATTATTTTGTCCTATTTTCCACCTCTAAATTTGGGGTGGATCTTATAATCCAGAGCGTCTTATAAACCGAAAAACACGGTGTGTATATATACTGTGGCGCCCCTGACCTGGTACAAAACAGGTAATCCAGAAGGCTGACAGGGGTGTGGTACACAGGCGCATAGTAATCAGCTCTCACACATGTACCCATGAGAGGACCCCTGGGGATCCCAGGAGGGGGCAGAGCCTATACCTCCACTGGAATAGTGGCAGGGGGTCAAAAGCCTCCATCTCCTCTCAAGGGGTGTGGTGGAGAATCTGGTTGCTAGGTGGCGTAGGCAAGAACAGGAGAGGAGGGGCAGTGAGTCAGTTAGAGGAGAACTCCAGAGGGCTCAGTGAGGAGCAGACCTGTGGGGTCGATGCTGTCTAACAGCGCCCGCGCAGTGGCTACTGACGGGGGAGAACGGTCAACTAGGAGTGCTGCCTGAAAGCCAGCTTCAGCTAGAGAGAAAGCACGGAGTGGGAAGTAAGGAGACTGCTAGAGAGCACCAGGCCCAACCGGGCGGCAGATCCCGAAGCGAAGATAGATCCAGCTTTCTTCTGCTAAACCTGCCGGTGTGGGGCTCTCAAAGCCCACACCACAACACCACAAAAGCCGCAGCCACGTAACCGCAGTGAGGGCCCATAGGTCACAGGAGGCAAGAAGCTGGAGTGGCCTGGTCCGGGGAACAAGCAAACGGCAAACAAAAGGGGGAGAGAGGCTGCAGCATCTTCCCTGGGCGACCCCCATAGGGACTAAAAGTCGGGGTCACCCCAAACCTCCACGGGCTAAGGAAGGCGAGTCAGTAGTCACCCTCATAAAGTCAGCCTGAAGGATACCTGGTTCCCACCTGGTTCATCTCAGCTACGCCCGGGCTACTCACCCTGCCATCAAATGTGAGTAAAGCCCTTGAAAGACAATTCTGCCTGTGTGGAGTTATTCTGCGCCTTGTGGTACTACAAACCTACACCGGGCCCTGGGGCTTGCCTCACTCTCAGGAGGCTATTCCAACTAACTGCACACACCATCAGCCCCAGGCGTCCCCTAACCTGCAGTGGCGGTCCCCACTGACCGCAATACTGAGAGTGGCGTCACGATCAAAACCGAAGATTTCCTACCTGTGACCAGCACCAGCTACGTGGAGTCCCTGAAGGTATGCACCGATATTGCACATGCGGGGCTTCACATCTGGCGCTGTGAACAGGATAAGGACTAGACCTGTTCAGACAGGTGACCATGTGCCTAGGCGGTCCGCTTGAAAAATTGGAAGTGCCGCCATATTGCCACCATGAAAAGCGCGCTGAAAAACAACAGCAGCCCGCGCTGGGAGAAGTTACCGCCCACGAAGAGGTGTGGCTACCCAGAGATCCCCTGCAGAGTTCTGACCTTGCCAGCTATGAGAGTGGAAGCGTCCAGAGACGGCGGGAAGGAAAGAGAGCCACAAGCCTGCTGCTGGGAGAGGAGCTGCTGAAAGAAGCAGAGCAAAAACTGAACAGCTTGTTATCAGAGGCAACGGCGAGTCCACAGCTGGAGAGTCGTGCAGAAGACGGCGCAGAAGAAATGGCGTCTGACCGCAGAAATCCAGAACCGGGCTCCGCTGCCTGGTGGTATCGGGAGCTGGCCCAGTTCTGCGACCGACTGGAGAACCGGGTTGTGGAGCAGATCCGGGAAGAACGAATGGAACTGCTGGAGATGGCTGCCGCGGTTCGGGCCTATGAAAGGAGAGCCGCGCGCCGAGTGCCAGACAGGACGGCGATGACGCAGACCCCGATGCTGCCACCGGTGGGTGAGTCGAGTGATGCCCCGGCCAGCGCAAGTGCCCCGACCCCTGCTGCCACGCCCGCGGTCCCCGAAGAGGCGTCCGGTGCGGCGACGCTGAAGCAGGCCACAGCCACACCAGGTGCGGCCTTCCAAGCCCCAGCGGCCGCAGCGATGCCCTGCTCGGCCCACCAAGACCCGGTCCCTGCAGCAACGCCCAGTCCGGCCCGCAAAGAACCGGCTGCCACCGCGACCCTCATCCGCGCCGCAGGCGTAACGCTGACCCAGGCCGCCGCCCTGCTAGGCCCGGCCCGCCGAGACCCCACCGCCGCAGCAACGCTCGTCCGCGCCGCAAGTGAGGTGCTGAACCAGGCCGCAGCCACGCCAGGCGCGGCCCGCCAAGACCAGGCCGCCGCCATGCCGGGCGCGGCCCGCCAAGACCAGGCCGCCGCAATGCCGGGCGCGGCCCGCCAAGACCAGGCCGCCGCCATGCCGGGCGCGGCCCGCCAAGACCAGGCCGCCGCCATGCCGGGCGCGGCCCGCCAAGACCAGGCCGCCGCCATCCAGGGCGCGGCCCGCCAAGACCAGGCCGCCACCATGCCGGGCGCGGCCCGCCAAGAGACTGCATCACTATTTTCCCCGGCCCGCAAGGCCAGAGCAGACACCGCTCCCCAGTCCAAAGAGGTCCCTGCTAGGAAGACCCTGATAGGAGAGGACCCCGAATACTGGAAGCTGAAGGCTGACCTAGAGGCCCAGTTCCCGCAAGAGATGGTGGATCGGTATCTGCTCCCTCCGCATACCCCCAAGGAGATTCAGGCAACCCCTGCAGCCGCGCCGGAGAGTCCACCGCCCAGACCAGCTGAAGAAAGCCCATCCCCAGCTCTGCCACCAAAGGAGTGCCAAGAAGAACTAAGGGGGAGAGGAGGCCAGGAAGCTGAGGAGCTGACTCCGGAGCCACCAGCAGTGGATCTATACTCAGAACCGGAGATGTTGCCCTATTCCCGCTGGGATGAAGAGGATTTGACACCGTCTGCAGATGAAGAACTGCCCAAAAGCCTTACCTGGGAGTTTGTGAGCTGCACCCAGCAGAACCCAGTCCGCAAGACACGGCGCAGCAGAGCAGAGTATCCTCCAACACCACAGTCTCCAGAGCAGAGAGAGGTCACAGCCAGAGACCTGCAGGAGAAAAGATTACTGAGAAGGTCTAGAGCCCAGGTCAGAGGACCCCTTTACAGAGGAGTAGTAGAGGACTTCAATTTGAAAAGCGGATACGGCTTTATTGTAGCAAGAGGAATAAAAGAGGGCATATTTGTGAATCGGAGAGATGTTCAAGCCCACCTGCCCAGAGGACATTCAGGCAGAAATTTGAAAATTGGAGACGCAGTACAGTTCACTTTGCATCAAGGAGAAAGGGGCTACTATGCCTTAGACGTAGCACCATGTCCCAAAGAGGAAAGAAAAGACAGAGATAGAGACACAGATGAAGATCAAGAGAGAAAAGACAAGGAACCTACAGAGGAAACAACCACAGACGACGACAAAGAGCAGGAAAGCAGCAGGTGCCACCGCCATACAGGCTCAAGCCCTGGTAAAGAGGAGTAAAGTAAAGTAAAGAAAGAAGTTACCAGATGAAGTTTTGAAAAGTTTTGTTTTGCAACGTTCTCAAGTTTAAGCATGTGCCCACAAAAACTATTGTGAGAAAACCATAAACCTTAAGGCTATGAACTGGCTATAGCCACAAACTCTCGCAGTGTAAATAGTTACACCAGAGGGCACCACCGCCACCAGAGTCAGCCTGTTTAGGGGCTTGGCTCGTCTGCAACCAGGAGGAGCCCGTCCGTATATAGGGCCTTGGCTCACCTGCAACCAGAGAGCATGCCTGTTTATGGGGCCTGGCTCTCCACCACAAAGAGGGTACCTGGTCAGCACCAACTGTGGAGGCCGCCTCTGCATCCTGCCAGAAGAGGCTGAAGGCGCGGATCCACCAGGCCAGGTATACCCTGAAACCACCAGCCCATGGAAGCCGCCTCTACATCCTGCCAGAAGTGGCTGAAGCCGCGGCCAACGTGAAAGGGTTTTGGGTGGGTTAACGGACTTGTGGGTGGAGGGTGGTGATGTATGGTACCTGGTGCTTTTAAATGTTTTACATGTTTTAATGTTTTATGCATTTTTAAAATGTTGTCTTGCAGCCCGAGGACGTGCTGGTGATAACTAAGGGGGAATGTGGCGCCCCTGACCTGGTCAGGCACCACTGAGTACTGCACCCATGCTGGGGACAGTACAAAACAGGTAATCCAGAAGGCTGACAGGGGTGTGGTACACAGGCGCATAGTAATCAGCTCTCACACATGTACCCATGAGAGGACCCCTGGGGATCCCAGGAGGGGGCAGAGCCTATACCTCCACTGGAATAGTGGCAGGGGGTCAAAAGCCTCCATCTCCTCTCAAGGGGTGTGGTGGAGAATCTGGTTGCTAGGTGGCGTAGGCAAGAACAGGAGAGGAGGGGCAGTGAGTCAGTTAGAGGAGAACTCCAGAGGGCTCAGTGAGGAGCAGACCTGTGGGGTCGATGCTGTCTAACAGCGCCCGCGCAGTGGCTACTGACGGGGGAGAACGGTCAACTAGGAGTGCTGCCTGAAAGCCAGCTTCAGCTAGAGAGAAAGCACGGAGTGGGAAGTAAGGAGACTGCTAGAGAGCACCAGGCCCAACCGGGCGGCAGATCCCGAAGCGAAGATAGATCCAGCTTTCTTCTGCTAAACCTGCCGGTGTGGGGCTCTCAAAGCCCACACCACAACACCACAAAAGCCGCAGCCACGTAACCGCAGTGAGGGCCCATAGGTCACAGGAGGCAAGAAGCTGGAGTGGCCTGGTCCGGGGAACAAGCAAACGGCAAACAAAAGGGGGAGAGAGGCTGCAGCATCTTCCCTGGGCGACCCCCATAGGGACTAAAAGTCGGGGTCACCCCAAACCTCCACGGGCTAAGGAAGGCGAGTCAGTAGTCACCCTCATAAAGTCAGCCTGAAGGATACCTGGTTCCCACCTGGTTCATCTCAGCTACGCCCGGGCTACTCACCCTGCCATCAAATGTGAGTAAAGCCCTTGAAAGACAATTCTGCCTGTGTGGAGTTATTCTGCGCCTTGTGGTACTACAAACCTACACCGGGCCCTGGGGCTTGCCTCACTCTCAGGAGGCTATTCCAACTAACTGCACACACCATCAGCCCCAGGCGTCCCCTAACCTGCAGTGGCGGTCCCCACTGACCGCAATACTGAGAGTGGCGTCACGATCAAAACCGAAGATTTCCTACCTGTGACCAGCACCAGCTACGTGGAGTCCCTGAAGGTATGCACCGATATTGCACATGCGGGGCTTCACAATACTGTGAACGTTGCTTACCGCAACCCGGGGGTTTTACTCGCTTGCAGCGATGCAGGGTAGCTTAGGCATACACAGGCAACACAGTCTCTCTCAAAAATGCAGCAGTTTATTAGTAACCAACAAACTGCCCTTCCAAAACACAATGAAGCCACTCCTGGCTTAAAGGAAAAGGTAAACTAAACACCTTCACATACCGTTTACTTCAAGTCCATTTAAATGTCCATAGTGAAGGTATGGCTGTCTCCCCAGGAGACACAGATTTCTGGTCAGTCTTTGTAGCGGACCGCCCGCTCAGGTTTGGACACGACAAGTGTCAGAGTGGAGCTCCCTCAGCCTCCACCACACTCAGTTTCAGATGGTTGAAGGCAACCCACGCTTCCTTAGGCAGGTTCCTTCCAGAGGCTCCAACCTCTCTGAGAATAGCAGCCTCTTTACCTGCCTGAGGCTGCTCGTCATGCAGGGCTGCTCCACACACACTCACAGTCTCCTAAATCAGACTGGACACACCCACAGGTGGAGGTTTGTGTTTCCAGACCTGCACAGCATAGGCCAGTTTCACACATCCTTCTTTTTGCCGGTTTTGCGGATCCGGCGCGCTCTCGTACAGTGAATACAGTACAATGACAGTGCAACAAGCGCTGGTCACATGCTGTCATGAGACCGGCGCATGTGACCCAGAAGTTTCAGCGCTGTCATTGTACTGTATTCACTGCACGGGATCCGCGAAACCAGCAAAAACGATGTGTGAAACTGGCCATTCTGGCATT